>NW_026511884.1:5000-41906 GCF_027579735.1 Bombina bombina | reverse complement strand
AATTAATTACTGCCTCTTGTTTGAATAGCCTTTCTAAAGAGATTGCTAAAGTATTCATATAATCAGTATAGGTGTTGGTTTTAACAGGCTGAAACAGGTATTTTAAATGAAATAATAAAGGTAAATTAGTTATTTATGAACAATTTCATACTTTCCAGCATCTGGAGCAGATAATTGGGAACACATTGAAATGGATACAAATTCACAGTACAGTCCTTTAAAGCTTGCTTTCCTGGTTTTGCCTGCTTTACATTAGATTGTAAATATGCAGCTTTCAGTCACAGAAACTGAAGGTTAAATGGGACACATTATTAATAAATAATAAGATTATTAGGGACCCATTTGGCGCCACAGGGTTCTTTTGGGTACAAAGTGGCAAGACCCACCTGTCATGAATTTGTCATGACACAACAGACTCCATGTTGTTTTTTTATTTAAGCCTAACCAGGGCTCATCTATTATAACATTGAACTTTGTTTTCCTCAGTCTTGCTGACTGAGAAGTTTCATATCAATATGTTTTTCATTATTCAAGGTAGTTTACTTGCTTAGGCCCCAGCTAGTCGCTTATTTCTGTAAATAAGTGCAATTTATAACCATGATTGTAGTCTAGGTAAACATAAATATAATAAGTATTTTTCTAAAATTTTTACCCTATATGCGAGAGCCATCTACTATTAGATCAATAATATTTCATCTAATTAATTTTATGTTAATTAGTGATTAAAATATTATAATTAATGACTCCTCCTAGATGAGAGAATGGGAATATATAGGGTCTAGCCCAATGGGAGGGAGTCGTTTTCCTGGGTTTTGGAACTGGTCATATAATATATGGAGTTGGTAATTTGCTAATCAACTACAGAGGTCCAAGATTATTGGATTATAACTGCTGAGGCTAGTTTAGCCTACTCGGACAGACCTACGACCTGACAGTTTGATTCCTGTCTGCAAAGGGGGAATTTATTTACTTTGGTGATGTATGAAATTAAGTCACCTTAAATGTTAATATCATTAAGATTTACACTTTACCTTTATGTAAAATACTTTTGTCTATTTGATCAGGTAAATTAATTAATTGTTTTATAGCTTTGTGTTTTCCTTTTTAAAATTCCTACCACCTGGTCTTATTTGTCGACAATAACACCGGGTGAATCAGGAATTATGATAAAATTATTATCTGACAGTTTGTCATAATTATTAATTTACCTGATTCTCTGTAATTACCTTAGAGGGTTTATAACCAAATATTTGGTTCCTATCATCATGCCAATTTTTGTGTTATTTTGAAAATATTATTTAATTATCTTTATAGTTTTCTCTGCATTATTTTAATTTCCTTGCTTGTTGGAGTTATTATCTTATCGCTTTAATTGATTATTATAGGACTGTAGTTTATTTCTCTGTAATATTTTGATTGCTTAAGTTACTATTAAATGCTAATTATTTTTCCAATCAAAATCTTTTAATAAAGCTAATTTTTGTTATTCATCTGGTGTCGGTATAATTAATAGACTGATAGCAACTAAAAGGATTCAGATTTTGTTCATTATCTTTAACAAGTTTTAAAAAAAATTGTGTCATTAAAAATTGCACCATTTCACACAATATACTTTTATAGATAAAGGTAATATTCATAACACACCCCACAGCTGCATCTGTAACTGCCTCTTGGCTAGATTACGAGTTTTGCGTTATGAGGAGAGCGGTGCTAACTTGCACGTTATTGTCACCGCTCACTTACCTACGGCGCTGGTATTACAGGTTTTTATAAACCCGGCATTAAAAGACAAGAAATGAGCGTAGAGCAAAATTGAGCTCCAAACCGCACTCCAATACCAGCGCTGCTTAAGTCAGCGGTGAGCTGGTTGTACGTGCTCGTGCACGATTTCCCCATAGACATCAATGGGGAGAGCCAGCTGAAAAAAAGCCTAACACCTGCAATAAAGCAGCGTAAAACTCTGTAACGCAGCCCCATTGATTCCTATGGGGAAACTACATTTATGTTTACACCTAACACCCTATGTAGAATGAATGTAATCTAGCACCAGCTACAAACCCAGGGTAGAGGGTACTCCTTTGGAGTGACTGCCACACTCACCAATAATAGTGTACAAGAAAGAACAAGGGTAACTCCTCTTGATTAGAATCCCAATTTTTATTGAACAGGATCAGACACAGAAAACCACAACGTTTCAGGGTCAGTACCCCTTAGTCATGTGATAACAAACACACACACCACACCTGTTTAAATAGGCTGGGCCAGGTAATTGCTTCATCATATTAACTCTTTCAAGTGTATATATATGAGGGGGACAGAGAGTGATAACTCATTGAGTTATCACTCTCTGTCCCCCTCATATATATACACTTTTTCCAATTTAGAGATGAGCTACTAAGGGGGGCTCCTATAGCCGTCTGACTATTAATTTGAAGTATAGTTAGAAAGGGTTGATGTTTGTTGTGAATTGTTTTTCCAGCATTTGCAGAGTGAACTATAATGCAATATGTACTTTAGGAATGATCTAGTTTTCTCTATGTCTGTATGTAATATCATCCTGATTGGCTGATGTAAATATGGAAATATTCTCTTGAGGCCTCCTTACATTTTATTTTTTGTTTTTAATTTGCACGTCATGCCATCCTTGACCAGTAGATGTCAATATAGCAGTAATACCAATAGGCCAATTTCATTATAAAGTATTGAAAGAGTTAATATGATGAAGCAATTACCTGGCCCAGCCTATTTAAACAGGTGTGGTGTGTGTGTTTGTTATCACATGACTAAGGGGTACTGACCCCGAAACGTTGTGGTTTTCTGTGTCTGATCCTGTTCAATAAAAATTGGGATTCTAATCAAGAGGAGTTACCCTTGTTCTTTCTTGTACACCTAACACCCTAACATGAACCCCTGAGTCTAAACACCCCTAATCTTACACTTATTAACCCCTAATCTGCCGCCCCCGACGTCGCCGATGCCAACATTATACTTATTAACCCCTAATCTGCTGCCCCCAACATCGCCAACACCTACATTATATTTATTAACCCCTAATCTCCTGCCCCCAATGTCGCCACAACCTACCTACATTTATTAACCCCTATTCTGCTGCCCCAACGTCACCGCCACTATACTAAAGTTATTAACCCTTAAACCTAACCCCCCCAACTTAAATATAATTAAAATAAATCTAAAGAAAAGCTAAATAATTCCTATTTAAAACTAAATACTTACCTGTAAAATAAACCCTAAACTAGCTACAATATTACTAATAGTTACATTGTATCTAGTTTAGGTTTTATTTTTATTTTAAAGGCAAGTTTGTATTTATTTTAACTAGGTAGAATAGTTTCTAAATAGTTATTAACTATTTACTAACTATCTAGCTAAAATACATACAAATTTACCTGTAAAATAAAACCTAACCTGTCTTACACTAACACCTAACCTTACACTATAACTAAATAAATTACCTAAATTAAATACAATTAACTAAATTAAATACAAATAAATAAATTACAAAAAAACACACTAAATTACACAAAATAAAAAACAAATTACAAGATATTTAAACTAATTACACCTAATCTAATAGCCCTATCAAAATAAAAAAAAAAGCCCCCCCAAAATAAAAAAACCCTTAGCCTAAACTAAACTGCCAATAGCCCTTAAAAGGGCCTTTTGCGGGGCATTGCCCTAAAGAAATCAGCTCTTTTACCTGTAAAAAAATACAAACAACCCCCCCAACAGTAAAATCCATCACCCACACAACCAACCCCCACAAAAAAAAACTAACTAAAAAAACCTAAGCTTCCCATTGCCCTGAAAAGGGCATTTGGATCGGCATTGCCCTTAAAAGGGCATTTAGCGCTATTGCTGCCCAAACCCTAATCTAAAACTAAAACCCACCCAATAAACCTTTAAAAAAACCTAACACTAACCCCTGAAGTTCCACTTACAGTTTTGAAGAGCCGACATCCATCATCAATGAAGCCGGGAGAAGTCCTCAATGAAGTGGCAAGGTGTCCTCAACGAAGCCGGTAGAAGTCTTCATCCAAGCCGGGAGAAGTGGTCCTCCAGACGGGCAGAAGTCTTCATCCAGACGGCACCTTCTATCTTCATCCATCCGGCGCGGAGCAGGTCCATCTTCAAGACATCCGACGTGGAGCATCCTCGTCTTCTGACTACCTGACGCATGAAGGTTCCTTTATGTGACGTCATCCAAGATTAAGGTTGAAAAAATATTATTGACTGATGCAATCAGCCAATAGGATTGAACTTCAATCCTATTGGCTGATTCAATCAGCCAATAGGATTGAGCTCACATTCTATTGGCTGACTTAGATTTAGGGGTTAAAAAAACGCTGATTTAGGGGTTACGCTGACTTAGATTTAGGGGTTAATAAATTTACGCTGACTTAGATTTAGGGGTTAATAAATTTAGTATAGTGGCGATGTTGTATAGTGGCGATGTTGGGGGCGGCAGATTAGGGGTTAATAAATGTAGGTAGGTGGCGGCGATGTTAGGGGCGGCAGATTAGGGGTTAATGCTATTTAACTAGTGTGAGGCGGGAGTGCGGCAGTTTAGGGGTTAATAAATATAATGTAGGTGTCGGCGATGTCGGGGGTGGCAGATTAGGGGTTAATAAGTGTAAGATTAGGGCTGTTTAGACTCAGGGTTCATGTTAGGGTGTTAGGTGTAAACATAAATTTAGTTTCCCCATAGGAATCAATGGGGCTGCGTTACTGAGCTTTACGCTGCTTTATTGCAGGTATTAGACTTTTTCTCAGCCGGCTCTACTAATTGATGTCTATGGGGAAATCGTGCACGAGCATGTACAATCAGCTCACCGCTGATTTAAGCAGCGCTGGTATTGGAGTGCGGTATGGAGCTCAATTTTGCTCTACGATTACTTCTTGAGTTTTAATGCCGGGTTTAGGAAAACCTGTAATACCAGCGCTGTAGGAAAGTGAGCGGTGAGAATAACGTGCAAGTTATTACCGCACCCCTCATAATGCAAAACTCGTAATCTACCTAATAGTAGGTTTTCTTTAGATTTATTTTAATTATATTTAAGTTGGGGGTGTTAGGGTTAGACTTCGGTTTAGGGTTTAATATCTTTAGTATAGTGGCAGTGACATTGGGGGCGGTAGATTAGGGGTTAATAAATGTAGATAGATGGCGGTGATGTTAGGGGCGGCAGATTAGAAGTTAATAATATTTAACTAGTGTTTGCGAGGCGGGCGTGCGGCGGTTTAGGGGTTAATATGTTTATTCTAGTGGCGGCGATGTCGGGAGCAGCAGATTAGGGGTTAATAATTTTATTTTAGTGTTTGCGATGCGGGAGGGCCTCGGTTTAGGAGTTAATAGGTAGTTTATGGGTGTTAGTGCTAAGTGTACTTTTTAGCACTTTAGTTATGAGTTTTATGCTACAGCTTTGTAGTGTAAAACTCATAACTACTGACTTTAGAATGCGTTACGAATCTTGCGGGATAGGCTGTACCGCTCACTTTTTGGCCTAAAAAAAAAGGTTGTAATACCGGTGCAATGGAGGTGCCATTGAAAAAAGACTTTACGAAAATTGCGTAAGTTAATTTGCGGTACGGCCAAAAAAGTGTGCTGGACAGCTGTACCTACAAGACTAATAGCAGTGGTAGTGAAAAAGCAGCGTTATGAGCCTTAACGCTGCTTTTTTCTCATAACCCAAAACTTGTAATCTATCCGTTGGTTTGCACAGTATATAAATAAGTATATATGGTGTGTTATATATAGTTTTGCGCACAGAGTTCTTACAGGGTACAGTAATCAGAATAGAGACCAAACTGTGGTTCTGCTTTAGTAGATGATGTATATTTATGCTATGCTTTGATCTGAGCTCTGTATGAACCAAACAATTCTTTTATAAAAGCTGTTACCAAAAAAAAAAAAAAAAAAAGGCAGAATAGTCCTTATAATCACCATTTTAAAAGTTGGCACTCTTACAAAACGATTCAAAATTTTCAGATCCAGAACTGGCCTGAATTAATTTTCTTTCTTTGGGACAATGAATAGATTTGAATAAAACCCCAGACCCTGTTCCTGAAACGGAACTGGCATAATTACCCCTGAAAGCTCTAGATCTGAAACACACTTCAGAAAAGCCTGAGTCTTCACTGGATTTGCTGGGATGCGTGAGAGAAAAAATCTTCTCACAGGAGGTCTTACTCTGAATCCTGTCCAATACCCTTGAGAGACAATACTCTGAATCCATTGATTTTGGACAGAATCTGTCCAAATGTTTTGGAAAATTTTTATTCTGCCCACCACCAGCTGAGCTGGAATGAGGACCACAACTTCATGCAGACTTGGGGGCTGGCTTTGGTTTCTTAAATGGCTTGGATTTATTCCAACTTGAAAAAGGTTTCCAATTGGAACCAGATCCTTTGGTGGAAGGATTGTCTTTCTGTTCCTTATTCTTTTCGAAAAGAAGCTTTAGATTTACCCTTAGATCTTTTATCCTGAGGTAAAAAAACTCCCTTACCCCCAGTGACAGTTGAAATAATCGAATCCAACTGAGAACAAAATAAATTGTTACCTTGGAAAGGAAGAGATAGTAATCTAGACTTAGATACCATGCCAGCATTCCAATACTTGAGCCACAAAGCTCTTCTAGCTAAAATAGCTAAATACATAGATTTAACATCAATTTTGATGATATCAAAAATGGCATCACAGATAAAATGATTAGCATGTTGAAGCAAGCGAACAATGCTAGACAAATCAGGATCTGTTTCCTATTGCACAAAGATTTCCAACCAAAAAGTTGATGCAGCTGCAACATCAGCCATAGAAATGGCAGGCCTAAGAAGATAGCCAGAATATAAATAAGCTTTCCTTAGATAAGTTTAAGTTTCCTATCTAAAGGGTCCTTAAAGGAAGTACTATCTTCCATAGGGATAGTAGTACATTTGGCAGGGGTAGAAATAGCCCCATCAATTTTGAGGATTTTTTCCCAAAACTCCAACCTAACTGTTGGTAAAGGATACAACTTTTTAAACCTAGAAGAAGGAATAGAAGAAGTACGAGGCCTATTCCATTCCTTTGAAATTATATCAGAAATAGCATTAGGAACTGGAAAAACCTCTGGAGTAACCACAGGAGGTTTAGAAACAGAATTTAAACATTTACTAGTTTTAGTATCAAGAGGACTAGTTTCCTCAATATCCAAAGTAATCAACACCTCTTTTAACAAGGAATGAATATACTCCATCTTAAAGAGATAAGTAGATTTGTCAGAGTCAATATCTGAGGTAGGATCTTCTGAATCAGATAGATCCTCATCAGAGGAGGATAATTCAGTATGTTGTCGGTCATTTGAAATTTAATCAACTTTATGAGAAGTTTTAAAATACCTTTTACGTTTATTAGAAGGCGGAATAGCAGACAAAGCCTTCTGAATCACATCAGCAATAAAATCTTTTATATTCACAGGGATATCGTGTACATTAGATGTTGAAGGAACAACAGGCATTGTACTAGTACTGATGGATACATTCTCTGCATGTAAAAGCTTATCATGACAACTATTACATACCACAGCTGGAGATATAATCTCCACTAATTTACAACAGATATACTTAGCTTTGGTAGAACTGTTATCAGGCAGCAAGGATCCAACAGTGGTTTCTGAGACAGGATCAGATTGAGACATCTTGCAAATGTAAGAGAAAAAAACAACATATAAAGCAAAATGATCAATTTTCTTATATGGCAGTTTCAGGAATGGGAAAAAAATGCAAACAGCATAGCCCTCTGAGCATAGAAAAAGGCAAGAGGCATATAGGAAGTGAGGTTAAATAATTAAATTATTTGGCGCCAAGTATACCGCATTAATGCAAAATGATTTTTTTTGGCGCTAACAACATCCGGAAATGACGCAACTCGCGTCATGGCAGACGCAACCTTGTGTAAGGAAACCTGGCGTCAACTAAGACGCCGGAAATTAAGAATTTGTGACACCGAACGTACCTTCACGCCAAAAATATTCTTGCGCCAAGAATGCCGCAATACATATCAGCATTTTGCGATCTTGCAAGCCTAATTTTGCCCGTGAAAATTAATGAAAAAACAGTCGATTTGAAAAAAGTCTATACCCCAGGTAAGAAAAACTATAATTTATGCTTACCTGATAAATTCATTTCTCTTGTAGTGTAGTCAGTCCACGGGTCATCCATTACTTATGGGATTATATCTCCTCCCTAACAGGAAGTTGCAAGAGGGAAACACCCAAGCAGAGCTGCTATATAGCTCCTCCCCTCACGTGTCATATCCAGTCATTCGACCGAAACCAGACGAGAAAGGAGAAACTATAGGGTGCAGTGGTGACTGGAGTTTAATTAAAATTTAGACCTGCCTTAAAAGACAGGGCGGGCCGTGGACTGACTACACTACAAGATAAATGAATTTATCAGGTAAGCATAAATTATATTTTCTCTTGTTAAGTGTAGTCAGTCCACGGGTCATCCATTACTTATGGGATACCAATACCAAAGCTAAAAGTACACAGATGACGGGAGGGACAAGGCAGGAACCTTATACGGAAGGAACCACTGCCTGAAGAACCTTTCTCCCAAAAACAGCCTCCGAAGAAGCAAAAGTATCAAATTTGTAAAATTTTGAAAAAGTGTGAAGTGAAGACCAAGTTGCAGCCTTGCAAATCTGTTCAACAGAGGCCTCATTCTTAAAGGCCCAGGTGGAAGACACAGCTCTAGTAGAATGAGCTGTAATCCTTTCA
Source organism: Bombina bombina (assembly GCF_027579735.1). NCBI lineage: Eukaryota > Metazoa > Chordata > Amphibia > Anura > Bombinatoridae > Bombina > Bombina bombina. The sequence continues at coordinate 33,132 of NW_026511884.1, read as the reverse complement.
GGAGGCTGCTGTCCAGCAGTCTCATAGGCTAGACGTATTATACTACGAAGCCAAAAAGAGAGAGAGGTAGCCGAAGCCTTTTGACCTCTCCTCTGTCCAGAGTAAACGACAAACAGGGAAGAAGTTTGACGAAAATCTTTAGTTGCCTGCAAATAGAACTTCAGAGCACGGACTACGTCCAGATTATGCAAAAGTCGTTCCTTCTTTGAAGAAGGGTTGGGACACAATGATGGAACAACAATCTCTTGATTGATATTCCTGTTAGAGACTACCTTAGGTAAGAACCCAGGTTTAGTACGCAGAACCACCTTATCTGAATGGAAAATCAGATGAGGAGAATCACAATGTAAGGTAGATAACTCAGAGACTCTTCGAGCCGAGGAAATAGCCATCAAAAACAGAACTTTCCAAGATAACAGTTTGATATCAACGGAATGAAGGGGTTCAAACGGAACACCCTGCAGAACGTTAAGAACTAAGTTTAAGCTCCACGGCGGAGCAACAGTCTTAAACACAGGCTTAATCCTAGCCAAAGCCTGACAAAAAATCTGAACGTCTGGGACTTCTGCCAGACGTTTGTGCAGAAGAATAGACAGAGCCGAAATCTGTCCCTTTAACGAACTAGCAGATAAACCCTTTTCTAAACCTTCTTGTAGAAAAGACAATATCCTAGGAATCTTAACCTTACTCCATGAGTAACTCTTGGATTCGCACCAATATAAATATTTACGCCATATTTTATGGTAAATTTTTCTGGTAACAGGTTTCCTAGCCTGTATTAAGGTATCAATAACCGACTCAGAGAAGCCACGCTTTGATAGAATCAAGCGTTCAATCTCCATGCAGTCAGCCTCAGAGAAATTAGATTTGGATGGTTGAAAGGACCCTGAATTAGAAGGTCCTGTCTCAGAGGCAGAGACCATGGTGGACAGGACGACATGTCCACTAGATCTGCATACCAGGTCCTGCGTGGCCACGCAGGCGCTATTAGAATCACCGATGCTCTCTCCTGTTTGATCCTGGCAATCAATCGAGGGAGCATCGGAAAAGGTGGAAACACATAAGCCATGTTGAAGACCCAATGTGCTGTCAGAGCATCTATCAGCACCGCTCCCGGGTCCCTGGACCTGGATCCGTAGCAAGGGAGCTTGGCGTTCTGGCGAGAAGCCATGAGATCCAGATCCGGTTTGCCCCAACGAAGAATCAGTTGGGCAAAGACCTCCGGATGAAGTTCCCACTCCCCCGGATGAAAAGTCTGGCGACTTAGAAAATCCTCCTCCCAGTTCTCCACGCCTGGGATGTGGATCGCTGACAGGTGGCAAGAGTGAGACTCTGCCCAGCGAATTAGCTTTGAGACTTCCAACATCGCTAGGGAACTCCTGGTTCCCCCCTGATGGTTGATGTAAGCCACAGTCATTATGTTGTCTGACTGAAATCTGATGAACCTCAGAGTTGCTAACTGAGGCCAAGCCAGAAGAGAATTGAAAATTGCTCTTAACTCGAGAATGTTTATTGGGAGGAGACTCTCCTCCTGAGTCCAAGATCCCTGAGCCTTCAGGGAATTCCAGACTGCGCCCCAACCTAGAAGGCTGGCGTCTGTTGTAACAATCATCCAATCTGGCCTGCGGAAGGACATCCCTTTGGACAGATGTGGCCGAGAAAGCCACCATAGAAGAGACTCTCTGGTCTCTTGATCCAGATTTAGCAGAGGGGACAAATCTGAGTAATCCCCATTCCACTGACTTAGCATGCACAATTGCAGCGGTCTGAGATGCAGGCGCGCAAATGGTACTATGTCCATTGCCGCTACCATTAAGCCGATTACCTCCATGCACTGAGCCACTGACGGGTGTGGAATGGAATGAAGGGCACGGCAAGCATTTAGAAGCTTTGATAACCTGGCCTCCGTCAGGTAAATTTTCATCTCTACAGAATCTATAAGAGTCCCTAAGAAGGAGACTCTTGTGAGAGGGGATAGAGAACTCTTTTCCACGTTCACCTTCCACCCATGCGACCTCAGAAATGCCAGAACAATCTCTGTATGAGACTTGGCAGTTTGAAAACTTGACGCTTGTATCAGAATGTCGTCTAGGTACGGAGCCACCGCTATGCCTCGCGGTCTTAGGGCCGCCAGAAGAGAGCCCAGAACCTTTGTAAAGATTCTTGGGGCCGTAGCTAGTCCGAAGGGAAGAGCTACAAACTGGTAATGCCTGTCTAGGAAGGCAAATCTTAGATACCGGTAATGATCTTTGTGAATCGGTATGTGAAGGTAGGCATCCTTTAAATCCACTGTGGTCATGTACTGACCCTCTTGGATCATGGGTAGGATGGTTCGAAGGGTTTCCATTTTGAATGATGGAACTCTTAGGAATTTGTTTAGGATCTTTAAGTCCAAGATTGGTCTGAAGGTTCCCTCTTTCTTGGGAACCACAAATAGATTTGAATAGAATCCTTGCCCGTGTTCCGTCCGCGGAACTGGGTGGATTACTCCTATTAGTAATAGGTCTTGAACACAGCGTAGAAACGCCTCTTTCTTTATTTGGTTTGTTGATAACCTTGAAAGATGAAATCTCCCTGTTGGGGGAGAAGCCTTGAAGTCCAGAAGATATCCCTGAGATATGATCTCCAACGCCCAGGGATCCTGGACATCTCTTGCCCAAGCCTGGGCAAAGAGAGAAAGTCTGCCCCCCACTGGATCCGTTTCCGGATAGGGGGCCCTCACTTCATGCTGTCTTAGAGGCAGCAGCAGGTTTTCTGGCCTGCTTGCCCTTGTTCCAGGACTGGTTAGCTTTCCAGCCCTGTCTGTATCGAGCAACAGCTCCTTCCTGTTTCGGAGCGGAGGAAGTTGATGCTGCTCCTGCCTTAAGGTTACGAAAGGCACGAAAATTAGACTGCTCAGCCTTAGCTTTGGCCCTGTCTTGAGGCAGAGCATGGCCCTTACCTCCGGTAATGTCAGCGATAATTTCTTTCAAGCCGGGCCCGGATAAGGTCTGCCCTTTGAAAGGAATATTAAGCAATTTAGATTTAGAAGTCACGTCAGCTGACCAGGATTTAAGCCACAGCGCTCTGCGCGCTTGGATGGCGAATCCCGAGTTCTTAGCCGTAAGTTTGGTTAAATGTACAACGGCGTCAGAAACAAATGAATTAGCTAGCTTAAGTGCTTTAAGCTTGTTCATAATTTCATCCAATGGAGCTGTGCGAATGGCCTCTTCCAGAGACTCAAACCAGAAAGCCGCCGCAGCAGTGACGGGCGCAATGCATGCAAGGGGCTGTAAAATAAAACCTTGTTGAACAAACATTTTCTTAAGGTAACCCTCTAATTTTTTATCCATTGGATCTGAAAAGGCACAGCTATCCTCTACCGGGATAGTGGTACGCTTAGCCAGAGTAGAAACTGCTCCCTCCACCTTAGGGACCGTCTGCCATAAGTCCCGTGTGGTGGCGTCTATTGGAAACATTTTCCTAAATATAGGAGGGGGGGGAAAGGGCACACCGGGCCTATCCCACTCCTTGCTAATAATTTCTGTAAGCCTCTTAGGTATAGGAAAAACATCAGTACACACCGGCACCGCATAGTATTTATCCAGCCTACATAATTTCTCTGGAATTGCAACCGTGTTACAATCATTCAGAGCAGCTAATACCTCCCCTAGCAATACGCAGAGGTTCTCAAGCTTAAATTTAAAATTAGAAATTTCTGAATCCAGTCTGCCTGGATCAGATCCGTCACCCACAGAATGAAGCTCTCCGTCCTCATGTTCTGCAAATTGTGATGCAGTATCAGACATGGCTCTCCCATTATCAGCGCGCTCTGTCCTTAACCCAGAGCAATCGCGCTTGCCTCTTAATTCTGGCAATTTAGATAACACTTCTGTCATAACAGTAGCCATGTCTTGCAAGGTGATTTGTATGGGCCTCCCTGATGTACTTGGCGCCACAATATCACGCACCTCCTGAGCGGGAGGCGAAGGTACTGACACGTGAGGGGAATTAGTCGGCATAATTTCCCTCTCGTTGTCTGGTGATAATTTCTTTACATGTAAATTTTGACTTTTATTTAAAGTAACATCAATACATTGAGTACATAAATTTCTATTGGGCTCCACATTGGCCTTTAAACATAGTGAACAAACAGATTAATCTGTGTCAGACATGTTTAAACAGACTAGCAATGGCAACTAGCAAGCTTGGAAAATACTTCAAATAAATTTTCAAGCAATATAAAAAACGCTGCTGCGCCTTTAAGAAACACAAAAAACGCTATCACAGTTGAAATAACAATGACCAAATTAGTTATAGCAACCAAATTTCCACAATAAGTGTATACAGTTAGCAGAGGATTGCACCCACCAGCAAAAAGATGATTAACCCCTTAATACCAAAAACGGATAACAATTCTATTAATTAACGTTTTTAGCACAGTCAAACACACTGTCACAGGTCTGCTGTGACTGATTACCTCCCTCAAAACGAATTTTGCAGACCCCTGAGCCCTGTGGAGACGTCCTGGATCATGGAGGATGAAATAGGAAGACTGTGACTGAATTTTTACTGCGCAATAAAGCGCTAAAATAGGCCCCTCCCACTCATATTACAACAGTGGGGAAGCTCAGTAAACTGTTTCTATGCAGAGAAAACGATAGCCATGTGGTAAAAATTATGCCCAATAAGTTTATATCACCAAGTACCTCATAAAAAACGATTAACATGCTAGTAAACGTTTTGAATAAATAATTTAAAAGTTATGAAGTGTTATTAATAAGCCTGCTACCAGTCGCTTTTACTGCAGTGAAGGCTCATATATTATTTCAGTATTATCAGTATTTTCTGAGTAAAATTCCATTCCCTAGAAAAATACTTCAGTGTACACACACATTCATCAGCCTGATACCAGTCGCTACCACTGCATTTAAGGCTGAACTTACATTACATCGGTATTAGCAGTATTTTCTCAGTCAATTCCATTCCTTAGAAAATAATTTACTGCACATACCTCCTTGCAGGGGGGCCCTGCATGCTATTCCCCTGTTCTGAAGTTACCTCACTCCCCAGAATGTATGAGAACAGCCAGTGGATCTTAGTTACGTCTGCTAAGATCATAGGAAAACTCAGGCAGATTCTTCTTCTAATGCTGCCTAAGAATAAACAGCACACTCCGGTGCCGTTTTAAAATAACAAACTTTTGATTGAAGACATAAATTAAGTTAAAAATATCACAGCCCTCTCACAACGACCTATCTTTAGTTAGGTTGCAAGAGAATGACTGGGTATGACACGTGAGGGGAGGAGCTATATAGCAGCTCTGCTTGGGTGTTTCCCTCTTGCAACTTCCTGTTAGGGAGGAGATATAATCCCATAAGTAATGGATGACCCGTGGACTGACTACACTTAACAAGAGAAAATAACTTCCTAAATATTTTTTCCCAATTTTGAAACTGATAGTCTGCAAAAGGAAATATACATAAACCTGACTCATGGCAAATATAAGTACAATACATATATTTAGAACTTTATATTAATACATACAGTGCCAAACCATAGCTGAGAGTGTCTTATGTAATGAAAACATACTTATCGAAAGACACACATCCACATATAGCAGATAGCCAAACCAGTACTGAAACAGTAACAGTAGAGGTAATGGAATATGAGAGTGTATCGTCAATCTGAAAAGGCAGGTAGGAGATGAATCTCTACGACTGATAACAGAGAACCTTTGAAAAGATTTCTGTGAGGAAAACCATAAAATCAATAGGTGATACTCTCTTCACATCCCTCTGACATTCACTGTACTCTGAGAGGAAACAGGCTTCAAAATGCTGAGAAGCGCATATCACAGAAGAAAACCAAGCACACACTTCACCACCTCCATAGGGAGGCAAAGTTTGTAAAACTGAATTGTGGGTGTGGTGAGGGGTGTATTTATAGGCATTTTGAGGTTTGGGAAACTTTGCCCCTTCTGGTAGGATTGCATATCCCATACGTCACTAGCTCATGGACTCTTGCCAATTACATGAAAGAAATTAAAAAAAAAATTTAAATTCCAGATAAGAAGTTGGTTAGCTTTGACACTTTCTCTGGTAGAGATAGCCTTTTAAAAAATAATATGTTACCAATATTACTGTACCCATTGCTCATGCTTCCTTTACGATTAACCAAGGCAGATCTTAAACTATTATCGTTTGCTACTTTATATGGAAAGGAGGAAAGCTGTGAATTGTGGTCAAAAATAGGATTGCGCTTGCATTCTATTGGATATTCAAATCAGCTGTTCCAATCAGCCAATAGGATTTTTCCCCTTGAATTCCTATTGGCTGATACAGTTCTATCAGCCAATCGGAATGTAAGGGACGTCATCTTGGATGACGTCACTTAAAGGGAAACTTCATTTTCCAGCGAGGATCGGAAGAAGAGGATGCTCCGCGCCGGATCTCTTGAAGATGGACCCTCTCCGTGCCGGATGGATGAAGATAGAAGATGCTGTCTGGATGAAGACTTCTGCCCGCTTGGATGAAGACTTCTACCGGCTTCGATTAAGACTCCTGCCCGCTTGGATGAAGACTTCTGCCGGCTTCGATGAGGACTTCTGCCCGCTTGGATGAAGACTTCTGCCACCTGGATAATGATGGATGTCCGGTTTTCAAAAACTGTAAGTGGATCGTCGGGGGTTAGTGTTTTTTTAAGGGTTTATTGGGTGGGTTTTATTTTTAGCTTAGGGTTTGGGCAATGTAAAAGAGCTAAATTCCCTTTTAATGGCAATGCCATCCAAATGCCCTTTTCAGGACAATGGTTAGCTTAGGTTTATTTAGATAGAATTGTATTTGGGTGGTTTGGTTGTGTAGGTGGTGGGTTTTACTGTTGGGGGGTTGTTTGAATTTTTTTTTTACAGGTAAAAGAGCTGATTTCTTTGGAGCAATGCCCCACAAAAGGGCCTTTTAAGGGCCATTGGCAGTTTAGTGTAGGCTAGGGATTTTTTTATTTTGGGGGGACTTTTTTTATTTTGATAGGGCTATTAGATTAGGAGTAATTCGTTTTTATTTTTGATAATTTCGTTTTTTATTTTGTGTAATTTAGTGTTTATTTTTTTTGTAATTTAGTAAATTGTATTTTATTAATTTCATTTATTTAATTTTATTGTAATGTTAGGTTTTAGTGTAAGGCAGGTTAGGTTTTATTTTACAGGTAACTTTGTATTTATTTTAGCTAGGTAGTTAGTAAATAGTTAATAACTATTTAATAACTAGTCTACCTAGTTAAAATAAATACAAACTTACCTGTGAAATAAAAAGAAAACCTAAGCTAGCTACAATGTAACTATTAGTTATTTTGTAGCTAGCTTAGGTTTTATTTCACAGGTAAGTATGTATTTATTTTTAAATAGGAATTATTTAGGTAATAATTGTAAGGTTTATTTAGATTTATTTTAATTATATTTAAGTTAGGGGTGTTAGGTTTAGGGTTACAGTTAGGGTTACTTTAGGGTTAGGGTTAAGTTTAGGGGTTAATATATTTATTTAGTGTTAGTGATGTTGGAGGCCAGAGGTTTTAGGGGTTAATAACTTTAGTATAGTGGCGGCGACATTGGGGGAGGCAGATTAGGCGTTAATAACTAATGTAGGTGGCAGCGATGTTAAGGGCAGCAGATTAGGGGTTATTATGTGTATATAGGTGGCGGCGATATCGGGAGGGGCAGATTAGGGGTTAATAGTTTTATTTAGGTGGCGGTGATGTTAGGGGCAGCAGATTAGGGGTTCATAACTGTAATGTAGGTGGCGGCGATGTTAAGGGTGGCAGATTAGGGGTAATAAGTGTATGTAGGTGGCGGCGTTATCGGGAGCGGCAGATTAGGAGTTAATAGTTTTATTTAGGTGGCGGCGATGTTAGGGGCAGCAGATTAGGGGTTAATAACTGTATGTAGGTGGCAGCGATATCGGGAGTGGCAGATTAGGGGTTAATAACTGTAATGTAGGTTGCAGCGATGTCGGACGGCAGATTAGGGGTGTTTAGACGTGGTTTTTATGTTAGGGTGTTAAATGTAACTTTTTCTTTCCCCATAGACATCAATGGGGCTGCGTTACAGAGCTTTTGTTTCTGCGATTGCAGGTGTTATTTTGTTTTTTTTGCCGGCTCTCCCCATTGATGTCTATGGGGAAATCGTGCACGGGCATGTCAAAGCAGCGCTTGTATTTGGGTGAAGCATGGAGCTCAACGCCACCATATCGCCCGCACAAGCGTGCTTTTTCAAAATCTGTAATAGCAGCGCTATGAAAGGTGAGCGATGAAAATAACATACACAAAATTAGTGAGCAGCCATAATGCCATAACTTGTAATCTAGCCGATTGTTACAAAAAATGTTTTAAATACCCAGACTCCACTTCTATGCCTACTTACATTTGCATCCTTATGTAGAAGGCATGGTCAGAGATGAAGAGCGAATCTCAGGATTTTATATAGAGACAATATTACACTAAATATATTTCTAAATGGACTAGATTAAAGGTGGGCATTTGCTCTAAATGTAATTTATCTACCCCTAATATTCTATATTGTTTTTGATAATGCCCCAGGGTTAAGCAGTTTTGGGGTGAAATTCAATATTGGATTAATAGAAAACTTAAAAGATCACTTATATTGCAACCATATACATTTGTATTTTGCAGTAAAAGGAAATTCAGACTAGCCATAATGCAACCCTTACGTTGGTTATTCTAATTGCTAGGAAAATTTAGGGAAGCCCTTAAACAGCAAATGTTTATAAAGCATTAGATGTGAGAATGGACATTAAGTCCAGATTGGCCTCCTTCCCCCCGCAAATGGAAAATTCTAATACAAGTTTTTGAATTGGTAATTCAAAAGGATCAGCTGGCACCATTTTTACAATCAGAAAATATCTTACAAGGCTCTCTGAGAGGGCAATGGTCACATATTTTATCTGTCTGATTAATCTTCTTGTTTTTCTACTTCCTCCTCCCCTTCTTCTAATACTATATCTGGCTCCAGGAAATCACCTGACATCTGATTTAAAGTGACAGTCTAGTCATAATTAAACTTTCAGGACTTCAATAGGGCATGTAATTTTAAAACAACTTCCCAATTTACTTTTATCATCACATTTGCAAAACTGGGGAATGGGTAATAAAGGGATTATCTATCTTTTTAACCAATAAAAATTCTGGAGTAGACTGTACCTTTAAAGTTATTTGTGAACTGTTATGTGGCTTGATTATAATTTTAAGATTTGTGTGACTCGCCCGTTATGTTTAAATAGTATTAAAATGGAAAATATGGAAATATAAACCTCCATTGCTGAATGGGAAAAAATAGGGAAATATCAAAGAAACAGACTTTAAATTAGATACTTGTTTACGCAGTTTACAACAGCAATGGAAACTAAGCTTCTGTTGTCTATCCTTTAGCCAGAATATAACCACTTCACAACGTTTGTGACTAGACCAAGGAAATACAGTTTATTAATTAGTTTGTTTAGTGGGACAGGGTTAAATGATTTGCTGAAACCTAGATACACTATGTCTACTGTTCCACCCTGAAGAGTGAGAGAGTAAGATATGCCCTGAGCTGGTAAGTCATAATATGAGATAGTGGCCTCTAGTTATCAACGTGTCTACTTACCTGCCTTCGCCGGCCCAATACGCCCGCCTAAGCTCGCCTACCATCGCCGCCGCGGACCTGAAAAATCTTGCCAAAGTTATCAATAAAGCTGTTAAAAAGCCGCGCACCAAGTACGGGGCGATGAGCAGCGGACTGTGATAGTTATCACTCATCCGATCTCGCTGCACTTCGGCTTTTTCCCAGCTTTATTGACAAGCTGTCACTAAGCACCCACACTAAACTACACTGTTCTACCCCCTATACCGGCGCCCCCGGAGCCCCCGCAACTAAATAAAGTTATTAACCCCTAAACCGTCGCTCCTAGATCCCGCCGCAACTATAATAAATATATTAACCCCTAAACCGCCGCTCCCGGAGCCCACCGCCACCTACATTATACTTAGTAACCCCTATCCTGCCCCCCCTATACCGTCGCCACCTATAATACATTTTTTAACCCCTATCCTGACGATCCCGGACCCCGCCGCAACAAAATAAATTGTTTAACCCCTAAACCGCTGCTCCCGGACCCCGCCGCCACCTATATTAAACTTATTAACCCCTAATCTGCCCCCTATACCGTCGCCACCTATAATAAATTTGTTAACCCCAATCCTGCCCCCCCTACACCGCCGCCACTAAAATACAATTATTAACCCCTAAACCTAAGTCTAACCCTAACCCTAACACCCCCCTAACTTAAATATTAATTAAATACATCTAAATAAATATTATTCTTATTAACTAAATTAATCCTATTTAAAACTAAATACTTACCTATAAAATAAACCCTAATATATCTACATTATAACGAATAATTATATTGTAGCTATTTTAGGATTTATTTTTATTTTACAGGCAAAGTTCAATTTATTTTAACTAGGTACAATAGCTATTAAATAGTTATTAACTATTTAATAGCTACCTAGTTAAAGAGAAATTTACCTGTAAAATAAATCCTAACCTAAGTTACAATTACACCTAACACTACACTATCATTAACTAAATTATTCCTATTTAAAACTAAATACTACTTACCTGTAAAATAAACCCTAAGATAGCTACAATGTAATTAATAATTACATTGTAGCTATTTTAGGATTTATATTTATTTTACAGGTAACTTTGTATTTATTTTAGCTAGTTAGAATAGTTATTAAATAGTTATTAACTATTTAATAACTACCTAGCTAAAAGAAATACAAAATTACCTGTAAAATAAATCCTAACCTAAGTTACAATTAAACCTAACACTACACTATCATTAAATTAATTAAATAAATTAACTACAAATGACTACAATTAAATACAATTAAATAAACTAACTAAAGTACAAAAATAAAAAAAACTAAGTTACAAAAAATAAAAAATAAAAAGTTACAAACATTTAAAAAATATTACAACAATTTTAAACTACTTGCACCTAATCTAAGCCCCCTAATAAAATAACAAAGCCCCCCAAAATAAAAAAATGCCCTACCCTATTGTACATTAAAATGTTAACAGCTCTATTACCTTACCAGCCCTTAAAAGGGCCTTTTGCGGGGCATGCCCCAAAGAAATCAGCTCTTTTGCCTGTAAAATAAAAATACAACCCCCCCAACATTAAAACCCACCACCCACATACCCCTACTCTAAACCAACCCCCCCTTAAATAAACCTAACACTACCCCCTGAAGATCATCCTACCTGTAGCCGTCTTCAGCCAGCCGACCACCGATGGAACAGAAGAGGAGATCTGCAGCGGCCGAAGTCATCATCCAAGGGGCGCTGAAGAAGTCTTCCATCCGATTGAAGTCATCATCCAAGGGGTGCTGAAGAAGTCTTCCATTCGATTGAAGTCATCATCCAAGGGGCACTGAAGAAGGTTTCCATCTGATTGAAGTCATCATCCAGGCGGCGTCTTCAATCTTCATCCATCCGGAGCGGAGCCATCTTCAGACGAGCCGACGCGGAGCCATCTTCTTCCACCGACGACTAGACGACGAATTAAGGTTCCTTTAAGTGACGTCATCCAAGATGGCGTCCCTCGAATTCCGATTGGATGATAGGATTCTATCAGCCAATCGGAATTAAGGTAGGAAAAATCTGATTGGCTGATTGAATCAGCCAATCTTATTGAGCTTGCATTCTATTGGCTGATCGGAACAGCCAATAGAATGCGAGCTCAATCTGATTGGCTGATTGGATCAGCCAATCGGATTGAACTTCAATCTGATTGGCTGATTCAATCAGCCAATCAGATTTTTCCTACCTTATTTCCGATTGGCTGAATCCTATCAGCCAATCGGAATTTGAGGGACGCCATCTTGGATGACGTCACTTAAAGGAACCGTCATTCATCATCTAGTCGTCGGTGGAAGAAGATGGCTCCGCGTCGGCTCGTCTGAAGATGGCTCCGCTCCGCTCCGGATGGATGAAGGTTGAAGACGCCACCTGGATGATGACTTCAATCGGATGGAAGACTTCTTCAGCGCCCCTTGGATGATGACTTCAATCGGATGGAAGACTTCTTCAGCGCCCCTTGGATGATGACTTCAATCGGATGGAAGACTTCTTCAGCGCCCCTTGGATGATGACTTTGGCCGCTGCGGATGTCCTCTTCTGTTCCATTGGTGGTCAGCTGGCTGAAGACGGCTAAAGGTAGGATGATCTTCAGGGGGGTAGTGTTAGGTTTATTTAAGGGGGGTTTGGGTTAGAGTAGGGGTATGTGGGTGGTGGGTTTTAATGTTGGGGGGGGTTGAATTTTTATTTTACAGGCAAAAGATCTGATTTCTTTGGGGCATGCCCCGCAAAAGGCCCTTTTAAGGGCTGGTAAGGTAATAGAGCTGTTAACTTTTTAATGTAGAATAGGGTAGGGCATTTTTTTATTTTGGGGAGCTTTGTTATTTTATTAGGGGGCTTAGATTAGGTGTAAGTAGTTTAAAATTGTTGTAATATTTTTTAAATGTTTGTAACTTTTTATTTTTTATTTTTTGTAACTTAGTTTTTTTTATTTTTTGTACTTTAGTTAGTTTATTTGATTGTATTTAATTGTAGTTATTTGTAGCTAATTTATTTAATTAATTTAATGATAGTGTAGTGTTAGGTTTAATTGTAACTTAGGTTAGGATTTATTTTACAGGTAATTTTGTATTTCTTTTAGCTAGGTAGTTATTAAATAATTAATAACTATTTAATAACTATTCTAACAAGCTAAAATAAATACAAAGTTACCTGTAAAATAAATATAAATCCTAAAATAGCTACAATGTAATTATTAATTACATTGTAGCTATCTTAGGGTTTATTTTACAGGTAAGTATTTAGTTTTAAATAGGAATAATTTAGTTAATGATAGTGTAGTGTTAGGTGTAATTGTAACTTAGGTTAGGATTTATTTTACAGGTAAATTTCTCTTTATTTTAACTAGGTAGCTATTAAATAGTTAATAACTATTTAATAGCTATTGTACCTAGTTAAAATAAATTGAAATTTGCCTGTAAAATAAAAATAAATCCTAAAATAGCTATAATATAATTATTCGTTATACTGTAGCTATATTAGGGTTTATTCTCTAGGTAAGTATTTAGTTTTAAATAGGATTAATTTAGTTAATAAGAATAATATTTATTTAGATGTATTTAATTAATATTTAAGTTAGGGGGGTGTTAGGGTTAGACTTAGGTTTAGGGGTTAATAATTTTATTTTAGGTGGCGACGGTGTAGGGGGGGCAGGATAGGGGTTAACAAATTTATTATAGGTGGTGACGGTGTAGGGGGGGGCAGATTAGGGGTTAATAAGTTTAATATAGGTGGCGGCGGGGTCCGGGAGCAGCGGTTTAGGGGTTAAACAATTTATTTAGTTGCGGCAGGGTCCGGGATCGGCAGGATAGGGGTTAATACATTTATTATAGGTGGCGGCGGTATAGGGGGGCAGGATAGGGGTTCTAGGTATAATGTAGGTGGCGGTGGGCTCTGGGAGCAGCGGATTAGGGGTTAATACATTTATTATAGTTGCGGCGGGGTCTAGGAGCAGCGGTTTAGGGGTTAATCAGTTTATTATAGTTGCGGCGGGGTCCGGGAGCGGCGGTTTAGGGGGTAATACATTTATTTAGTTGTGGCGGTGTAGGGGGGGCAGATTAGGGGTGTTTAGACTCGGGGTACATGTTAGGGTGTTAGATGTAGACAGCTCCCATAGGAATCAATGGGATGTCGGGCAGCATCGAACATGAACTTTCGCTATGGTCAGACTCCCATTGATTCCTATGGGATCCGCCGCCTCCAGGGCGGCGGATTGAAAACCAGGTACGCTGGGCCGGAAAAGTGCCGAGCGTACCTGCTAGTCATTTGATAACTAGCAAAAGTAGTCAGATTGTGCCGAACTTGTGTGCGGAACATCTGGAGTGACGTAAGAATCTATCTGTGTCGGACTTTGCCCGGCGGATCGAAGCTTACGTCACAAAATTCTACTTTTGCTGGTGTGTAGGGCTTGATAACTAAGGCGAATCAGCCTCGCCACAAATACGCTGCGGAATTCCAGCGTATTTGAGGTTGACGGCTTGATAACTAGGGGCCATAGTGTGACACAATTTTTGAGCTCTGTTCTTCAGATCACACAATAGATCTGTAAACTCATGCTATAAAATAAAAATATAGATCATTCAAATCATTTCCAGTTTGATCATCCGGGCTCAAAAATTCTGTAATTAAGTGTACACTTGGCATATTGAACACAATGGACCAGATTACGAGTGGCACACTAGCAGTTACGCGTGAGCAATACTGGTTTTATCGCGGCTGTTTTCTTACGTCAGACGTAGCGCTTGTATTACAAGTTGAAAGTGAACACGATCACGATAGCATGAACTCAGAGCTCTAGTTAACTATTACACTTGACTAGAAAGTGTCACAAAACACATCAAAGGTACATGCAAAAGTCCAGTTACACTCATCATAATACTATATAATAAAAATTATTAAGAAAATATATTGCACAAAAAAGTTATAAGGGCTCAAAGATATGAGGTCTCAGGACTGGAAAGGGCTTAAACATAGAGATACATATATACATGTCTAAATATGTACAGTATATGTATGTGCATAATGTATGTATATAAATATGTTTATATGTGTGTACATATGTATTTATATGTTTATGTATTAACAGACATACTGTATATACACATATAAACACAAAAATACATATGTATACTGTACATATATAGACACATATATAAGTGCATTGGAGCCCTTTGCAGTCAAGTAGATTAAAACATGTTAAAGGATATTTGTGCAATATTCATTTTTAATAATATGTTATATAGTGATGTCGCGAACTTAAAAATTTCGGTTCGTGAACGGCGGACTCGAACCTCCGCGCGAACCGCCATTGACTTCAATAGGCAGGCGAACTTTAAAACCTACAAGGACTTTTTCTGGCCACAATAGTCATGGAAAAGTTGTTTCAAGGGGACTAACACCGGGACTGTGGCATGCTGGAGGGGGATCCCTGGCAAAACTCCCATGGAAAATTACATAGTTGATGCAGAGTCTGCTTTTAACCCATAAAGGGCCTAAATCACCTAACATCCCCAAATTGTTTGCAATAACGTGCTTTAAAACATCAGTTATGATGTCGTATCTATCAGGTAGTGTAAGGGTTACGGCCGCTTCACAGTGACAGAGCAAACTCCAAGTGTAACGCACCGCAAACAACCGCAAACAGTCCATTTGCACAACCACAAGATAGATAGATTTGATAGATAGATAAATAGATTACATAGCTCGATCGATGCAATA
The DNA here is from genome assembly GCF_027579735.1 of Bombina bombina. Classification (NCBI taxonomy): domain Eukaryota; kingdom Metazoa; phylum Chordata; class Amphibia; order Anura; family Bombinatoridae; genus Bombina; species Bombina bombina. Next base: position 17,741 of record NW_026511884.1, on the reverse strand, counting down.
TACATATGATCGATACAAATTACATAGATCAATAGATGCAATATACATTTGATAGATACGAATTACATAGATCAATAGATGCAATATCCATTTGATAGATACGAATGTTATCGATCCAAAGATGCAATATACATTTGATAGATACGAATTACATCAACCAAAATATCTAATATACATTTTTTTTTTTTTTTAAAAGGTTTCTTTATTTAGTATTAAACATATTATCAACAAAAATTGTCCGTTTACATATATTGATAAAGTGGCTATCCATAAATACATAGTACAGATATACAATTCTGGCACCTAGATCGACAGTTAAAAGTCCGCCCACTCCCGTGGGTCCACTTTGCGTTGAATTTTCTAATGCAATGTCCTCTTTTAGAAAAGATCAGAGCTTATTCGCTCTGGGGGATAACACTATAACTAAATCAATGCTTACCATAAAAACCACACTCCTAATCTGTGATTAGGGATCATATTAAGTGACTGGCTTTTGAAGTGTGTATCATCGTGTAGATTTACCCTGTGTGCCTATCTGTTATATTGTTTCCACATTTCTAGCATGAGTTCATGTGTCTCTATGGTACCAGCCTTCAGATGATGGTGTCTCTCTAGGTGTAGTAGGTTATCTACCTGTGCCCTCCACTCCTGTACTGTGGGCACTGTTGCCGTCTTCCAATATTTTGGGATCAGTGTTTTGGCGCTGTTAATTAATACTGTCAGTAAGGTCCTGGCTGTGGCGCTTTCGATTTTGGGGAATGCCATATAGAATAGGATCCGAGGATCGTTGGGTAAATGACTCCCGATTATATCTGAAATTTGTTTTAGTATTTCTACCCAATAAGTGTCTAGCCTATCGCACTTCCACCAAATGTGTGTGGGGTTCCCTACTTCTCCGCATCCCCTCCAGCACCTATCACTTGCCGATTTATATATTTTATGTAATCTGTTGGGTGTGAGGTACCACCTTGTGAGGAATTTGTAATTTGTTTCAAGTATCCTCGTGGAGATTGAGGATTTTTTGGTGGCTAGGAAGGCTCTCTGCCATTCTTTTAAAGGTATCGTTATTCCCATTTCTTTCTCCCATGCTACTGTGTATGATGGAAGCTGTTGTTTACCATCGGTTAGTAGCTGCTTATACAATATAGATATAGTGTGCCTGGGTGTATTTTCTAGTTGACACAGGTTTTCGAAAGGTGTTAACCGTCTAGTCAGTTGTTGCTTACAGGGGTGTGTATCTATATAATGTTTTATTTGCGAGTATGAGTACCAGTTCAGGGGTATGTCGGGGTGACTTTCCTTAATGTCTTCTAGGGCCCTCATCTTACCGTCTTGGCAGAATACTGTCATAACTCTATTTTTTATGTGTTCTCCTTGTTCTGAATGGGTGTCTTTAATGTTCCATGGTAGAGTGGTGTTGTTGCACAAGGGGGTCATTGGGGAGAGTGAGCTTGATATGTTTGTGGTGGTGTTCATCAGTTTATCCCATGTAGCGAACAGCTCCGCCAACATTGGGTATTGTTGTATAATGGGTGACCTTTGTTTTGTTGGTAACCATGCCATAACACCCACATTGTCAAGTTGTAGGATTTGTCTGTCCAATTGGGTCCATTGCTTATACAAGTTGTTGGTGCATAAATCTATCAGCCTGTGTAGTGCAATTGCTGCCTTATACGTGCGTATATTAGGGACTCCCAATCCTCCCTGTTCTCTGGGTAAGTACATTGTCTGTTTTGTTATCCGCGGCCTAACCCCTTGCCATATAAATTGTTCTATTAGAGATTGGATACGGTCTAGATATTGATTTGGTAGGTGGATAGGAGTAGTCTGTAGGAGGTATAGGATCCTAGGGAGGACATTCATCTTTACTACATTAATTCTCCCTACCCATGAGATAGATTTGTTTTTCCAACTAGAGAGATCTGCTGCCAGGTTTTCCTCCATTTTTTTTATAGTTGGCCTGGAATATGACCTGTGGGTCTGGCGCTAGGAGAATACCCAAGTATTTGAGTTTTATATTTTGTTTTTTTAGGGGGCAGTCCGTTGTCAATTGTTTTAGTGTCTCACCTTCATATGTTATATTTAGTATTTCAGATTTAGTGTTGTTTACTAGGAAAATTGATACCTTTCCAAATTCTTGGAACTCTTTCATTGCCTCTGGCAGGGATGCCTCTATGTTAGTGAGTGTGAGGAGGACGTCATCCGCATATAGCGCTAACTTATGATCAGTTTTACCAACCTGTACTCCCGTTATCTGTTCATTGTTTCTAATTTTCTGCGCTAATGCTTCTATGGTTAATGCAAAAAGCACTGGGGATAGTGGACAGCCCTGCCTCGTCCCGTTGCCTATGTGGAAATTTTCTGATAGGAGTCTGTTTACCCTAACTTTGGCTGTGGGGGATGTGTACAAGGAGAACACTTGTGCTATAAATTTGTCGCCAAATTTCATTTTGTGCATGACCGCTTTTAAAAATTGCCAATTTACCCTATCAAATGCTTTTTCAGCATCTGTGGAAACTAGTACTGTAGGTATTTTATTGTTTTGGACGTGTGTTATTATCTGGAGTGTTTTCAGCGTGTTATCCCGTGCTTCTCTGCCAGGGATAAAGCCAACCTGATCCGTATGGATCAGCTTGGGTAGGTATTGATTGATTCTATTCGCCAATATTTTGGCGAATATCTTAATGTCTGAGTTCAAGAGTGATATCGGACGAAAGTGTTCTGGTCTGTCAGGTTGTTTTCCCGGTTTTGGCAGAACAGTTATATGGGCCTCTAACATATTTTGCGGGAAGCCGGTGGAGGAGGAGAATGAGGTAAACATTTTTTCTAGGGGTATCGCCAGGAGGTCTATATATTTTTTGTAATACTTCATGCTAAATCCATCTGGGCCTGGACTTTTCCCAGCTGGCATCTCCTGAATTGCCTTTTTGATTTCGTCTGTCGTGATAGGGGATTCTAATTTGTCCATCTCTTCCTTTTCAAGTGTGGGAAAGTTTATGTCACCTAAGTATGATTCTATCGAATGGCATGTGGTTGTGTCTTTTATGTTATACAATGTCGAGTAGTATTGCCGGAAAACTTCTGCAATATTCTTACTGTCTCTGTGTATATTGCCTTGGCTGTCTGAGATAGTGTGCACATATGTATTAAGCTGTTTCCTTTTGAGTGCCCTTGCTAATGAGGTTCCTGCCTTGTCTTGCACGTCAAAGTATTTCTGCCTTAGTAGTGCGGATTTGTGTTGGTGTTCCTTAATGAGGTGGTCCTTTAATAATTGCCTTACTTTGGTCAATTCACTCAATGCTGTAGCATACTGTGGGTCTTGTTTGTGTAGCTTCTCCCAGTACCCTATTTGTGCAAGAGTAGAGTTCAGGAATTGTCTTTTTTCTTTCTTTTCCCTGGCTTTATACATGAGGAACTCCCCTCTCATTACGCACTTGTGTGCTTCCCATACTACAGATGGGTTTACCTCGACTGAGTTGTTCTCTCTGAAATAATGCCCTAGTGTGCGCTTTATCCCCTCGCTAATCAATGTGTGTTCTAGTATGTTTTCATCCAGTTTCCACATGAAAGGTTTGTGTGGGATGTTTGGCCATTCCACCTCGCATTGTACAGGTGCATGGTCAGACCATGTAATTTGAAGAATTTTAGAGTCTGTGATCATAGAGAGTCCCGTCTGGTCAGTTAGAATGTAGTCTATTCTCGTAAATGTGTGGTGCGGGTGGGAATAAAACGTGTAGTCTTTAGTAGTGGGGTTGCCCGTTCTCCAGACGTCGTGAAGCCCCAGTTGCTGAATGTAGCTATTTATAGTTTTGATCACCTTCTTGGGTGTGCAGGAGGCCCCTGTAGATGTGTCTAATTTCGGGTCTAATGGTGTGTTGAAGTCCCCATTTATGAATAGTATTCCTTTTGTGTGTGAGAGTAAGGACTGGAACACTGTTCTAAAGACAAAGTGCTGGTCTTTGTTAGGCAGGTAAACATTCGCAAATGTCACCGGTTTATTAAAGAGGAGGCCAACCAAGATTATGTATCTGCCTTCCCTATCTCGTTCTATATAAGTAGCTTGAAATTGTATGTTGTTTTTGAGTAGGATTCCCACCCCCCCTTTTTTTGTGGTACCTGATGCCAAGTATGAGGTTCTATATTTGTGACTTAAGACTTTAGGCTCTCTCCCTTTCTTGAAGTGTGTTTCCTGGATAAACAGGACGTCTCCCATTGTTTTGTATAAGTCCCTAAAAACCATAGACCTTTTCTCTGGGCTATTGAGTCCTTTCACATTCACTGTTGTCAGTGTGAGTGTGTGTGTATTGTGTGCCATCTTATATTTGTTTCTCTAGGATCGCTAGTTTGCTAGTTAAGTATGAGTTGTTGTCAACAAGGTACAATCAACAAGGTACAATAGAATTTTTAGGTAAATATGCAGGAAATGCAACAGCAATACAAACAGTTTCCAGGTATAAGTCTTTCAGAGTCTCTCAGCTCAGTTGTGCCTTTACTATATTTACCTGAGCTTAAAATTCTTGTTTCAAATTATGTTAATTCACTTTAAACAAAATAGAACTATTATAACAGTAAGTTACTAAAACAGGGATATTATCCCCACCCCCAAACCTATACTAGAACATTTCTTATAATTACATAACATACGACCTTTAGCCTTTCGGTAACAGCCAGGTGGAGAGTTTGTGCAGTCCAAGGAGGGTCAGATTTCTGTGTGATCAGACCCTGGGGAGTCCGTTGAAGTAGTGGGTCTCGTGCTACTGTTCTATATGATCGGTGGATCTTTTGTAGCCGGTTTCTTTTTCTGTACATTATGCTGATTTTCTTCGGGGTCCGGGATGTTGATCTGTAAGGCCTCATTAAAGTTGGAGAGGTCGTCCAGATTTCTGAAAACTGCAGTGGTTCCTCCTCTGCTTGCTATGATGCTAACGGGGAAGCCCCATCTGTATGGGATGCTCTGTTCTCTGAGCACTGTAGTAATGAATTGCAATTCCCTCCTTTTCTGTAGCGTCGTTGGGCTTAAGTCAGCAAACACCTGTATGTGGTTGCCAGCGTGCATGATCTTTTGTTTTTGTCGAGCATGGCGAAGGATCTCCTCCTTATCTTTGTAGTTGAGTAGTTTTAGAATAATATCACGAGGGGGTGCCTTCGGTGGCGGTTTTGCTCGCAGTGCCCTGTGAGCTCTTTCAATCTTTATGTCTGGAGAGCTGTTGGTACCCTTGATAGTTCTGAAAAGTGCTTGCAGGCAGCCCTCGATCGCTGATGGTTGTATTGATTCAGGGATTCCGCGTATTCGAAGGTTGTTACGCCTTCCTCTATTGTCTAAGTCCTCTACTTTGTCCAGTAGTTGGTATATTGTTTCTTGCTGATCATACACCAGTTTTGAGATATGTTGCACGTCGTTACACGTGGTATTATGGAATTCTTCCAGAGCTGATATTCTGTGGGTTACTTTTGTTAGGTCTTTCTTTAATTCCCCAAACCAATTTTTAACTTCCCCAACTATTTCTTTAATATCCTCTTTTGTGCAGAGTGAGTTTAAGTCCTCTTTTGTGAGAAGTTGTGATGTAGCTGGGATGTTTGGGGTCTGTGGTCGGTCTACCTGTCTCTGTTGCTGCTCAGAATACATGTTTTGCAAAATGCTGGGTTTCTCTTGTGTCTTTAAGTATTGCTGTATCGGTTTGTTTTTTATGTTGGTTTCTGTTCTGTTTATCTTGCGGCCTGGCATGGCCAGTGTCTGTATCTATGTGGTATTCCTGCAATAGTTCTTTGTTTGGTTAGGTTTGATGTGCTGATTTTACTGTAGCAAGGTTTCACTCTCTTTTGTGTGTCTGGATAGCCCGCCAGCAAGCGTTTTTGTGTTATTCTTTTTATATATTTTTTTTTACTCCCCCTGTGGCCAGCTTACCCTTTTATTGATCTTTATTGCAGGACTTTGTTGCAGGGCTACAGTATAGCTGAGACCGGTCTTTACAGGTATGTGCTTGGGCTTTACCCACCTCAGTCTATTTGCGACGCGGTCGCGCTCAGGCCCAGGTTTCCCGCTGCTGTATTTAATGGCCTCTGCTTATTTGTAAAGCGGTCACGCGCAGGCCTCAGTCCTACGCCGTGCCGTGAGTCAGGTCCTGTACTTGCCCCTTTGTGAAGTGGCCGTGTGCGCTGCGTGACTCGGGTTGAGTCCGCAATAAGGTGAGTACCGGAGCCTTGGTCTCTGCTTGTGGCTCTGTGCTTTACTCGCCGCTTGCTCATATGCGGCACCTTGTTTTCTCCGGAGGTCTCTCCTGATGCTGTCGGGCAAGCGGTCGCGGCGCTATATCATGCCTTGAAGGGCTCCCCTCTATTGGGCAGAGGTTATTTACCAAGTTCCCCTGGCTGTTAAGGCTAATTTTGTGAGGTTTAAGGAGTGGGGCCTAGGAGCTAACAAATCATGCGGCCATTTGCCTGCGTGGCCAAGCTCCGCCCTATGTAATATACATTTTATTGATCCGAATTACATCGATCAATAGATGCAATCTACATTTGATAGATACGTTTGATAGTTTGATCGATTTGATAGATAAATAAATAGATTTGAAATATATATAATTTCCCTGACAGAGTATAACAATAAGACATGCGGTCTGTGACCCGTGGTGTGTTAAGTAGTACTATTCTTAGCAGTTTACTACAACCTGTTACTCCCCCTATCGGGGGAGGTCTATATGGCCTTCATTTTTGGAACCGGGAGATGAAAGAAGATGATTGGTCTGTCCTCCTACTTCAAATTTGTCCAAAACACAAGTGGCTTTATACATGAGGAACTCCCCTCTCATTACGCACTTGTGTGCTTCCCATACTACAGATGGGTTTACCTCGACTGAGTTGTTCTCTCTGAAATAATGCCCTAGTGTGCGCTTTATCCCCTCGCTAATCAATGTGTGTTCTAGTATGTTTTCATCCAGTTTCCACATGAAAGGTTTGTGTGGGATGTTTGGCCATTCCACCTCGCATTGTACAGGTGCATGGTGAGACCATGTAATTTGAAGAATTTTAGAGTCTGTGATCATAGAGAGTCCCGTCTGGTCAGTTAGAATGTAGTCTATTCTCGTAAATGTGTGGTGCGGGTGGGAATAAAACGTGTAGTCTTTAGTAGTGGGGTTGCCCGTTCTCCAGACGTCGTGAAGCCCCAGTTGCTGAATGTAGCTATTTATAGTTTTGATCACCTTCTTGGGTGTGCAGGAGGCCCCTGTAGATGTGTCTAATTTCGGGTCTAATGGTGTGTTGAAGTCCCCATTTATGAATAGCATTCCTTTTGTGTGTGAGAGTAAGGACTGGAACACTGTTCTAAAGACAAAGTGCTGGTCTTTGTTAGGCAGGTAAACATTCGCAAATGTCACCGGTTTATTAAAGAGGAGGCCAACCAAGATTATGTATCTGCCTTCCCTATCTCGTTCTATATAAGTATATTACATAGGGCGGCCAAGCTCCGCCCTATGTAATATACATTTTATTGATCCGAATTACATCGATCAATAGATGCAATCTACATTTGATAGATACGTTTGATAGTTTGATCGATTTGATAGATAAATAAATAGATTTGAAATATATATAATTTCCCTGACAGAGTATAACAATATAACAATAAGACATGCGGTCTGTGACCCGTGGTGTGTTAAGTAGTACTTCATTTTTGGAACCGGGAGATGGAAGAAGATGATTGGTCTGTCCTCCTACTTCAAATTTGTCCAAAACACAAGTGGCTGTCTCAAAACAGTCTGGACACAAGATAGATAGATAGATAGATAGATAGGATAGATAGATATACATAGATTGATAGTTAGATAGAATCGATAGAAGAGAAATAGATAGATTTGTTAGTTATATAATTACCCTGACAAAGTATAATAATTAAACATGCGGTCTTGGACCCATGGTAACTAGGTTGTGTTAATTAGTACTATTCTTAGCACTTTCAGCCCTGTAACTCCTCCTATCGGTGGAGGTCTATATGGCGTGTATGATTACCCTGGCAAAGTATAACAACAAGACACGTGGTCTGGGACCCATGGTAATTAGGTTGTTTTAAGTAAAACTTTTCTTAGCACTTTAATCCCTCTTACTCCCCCTTTCGGTGGAGTTCTATATGGCCTGCATGATTACCCTGACAAAGTATAACAACAAAACATCTGGTCTGGGACCCATGGTAACTAGGTTGTGTTAAGTAGTACTATTCTTAGAACTGTAATCCCTGTTACTCCCCCTGTTACAAACTGCTGTTTGTAACTGGCCCTTTAAATGAAAAATTGCCCTGCTTCCCTGGATTTTGGAGAAGCCTATTTGCCAGCCTCCTTCCACATGACTATGGCCCCTGGAAGATTGTGCCCCTGAGGACATATTGACTTTTGTTGGGTGTGTGTGGCCCTTTAAGAACCATCTGGGGACATATTGTGACTTTGATGAACAATGCCCCTTTAAGACTATGTCCCCAGACCTGTGAAATGACTTGTCCCTGGCTTTCTCCCACTTGGTTCAGTTTCATTGTGTGCCATTAAGAGTTAAATTTTGTTCAGCTTCAAGAAACCTATTCTAAATACAAGTCTGCTGGGATTAGCTCTAATTAGGTTTAGTGATCAACTTTCCCATTGTCTAATCAGACTAGTATTGATAAGGTGGACTGCATTGTTTTATTGTGTGTAATGTTATCTGCTGAAGTAAATGTTGTGGCCTGTCAAAGGGAGTGTCTCTCTATCTAATATCAAATGTGTGATGGGGGATTTTATGCCTCCCCCTGAGAGTGTCCTGTTTGCATGTAACCTGAATGAAAGCAGGCTGTGTGCTCCAGCACATGAGACCTATATTTGACCCTCTAACTTGCAGCTTTGACTCATGTTTGTAGGGGACAGCTTATAATCACTACAGGGATTGCTATGTTTTTCATACTCCCTTAGCTACAGGGATTGCTACAGAAGGAAGAGGTTCGCCTACTGGAGCCTGGTCGTAGGTCCAGGGCGCAGAGCAGACGGCGAGATACCAGCCCAGCAGCGGTGGTTCATATAGTCTGCATTACTGATGGTGGCTACGCAGTAGTTATAGTGTCCACGGTGCTGCTGCTCCTTTGGTGAGCGCTAGGAGCATCCTTTTCTACGGTCCAACTTCCAGCCAGCCTGGAGGCAACCGTAACATTTGGCGGCAGCGGTGGGATTGGCGTCCTAGCGCAAGGAGCAGCACCACAACAGCACTGGTATCGTAGGAGAGTAATTGAGGGCAACGCTAGCCACTGCGCAGCGTCCCTACCTACAGCAGCATGGAGCTGACAAGATACTGATCAGAACCATGTGAAGAGCACCTCAACCGGATCCGTCGCTATGAGGGCGCGGATTTCGTTCCAGAGGTAAAGAGGCGGCTAGTCCGATATGGTCCAGACCCTGCGCAGGAGGTAGTCAGTCGCATCATCCGGGAATTGGATACGGAGAACAAAGCGGCACGAGCCTTTGAGCGCCAACTGTGGAGTTTGAGGGTATGGACACCTGGTCTCTCTCCCCAGCCGCAGCATGTTCCAGAGGGAGAGGGGAGCAGCGACCTCCCTCCCCAGCGGCAGTATACTGTGCAGAGGGAAGAGACAACCGGTCTCCTTCCCCAACCCCAACCAGAGATACCAGAGGCAGCAGGCCTCATAGACTGGTCCTGGGAGGACCCCCAGCAGGCAGGTGGAGATGGGACCGCAGTCTCTCTACCGGCCCTACAGGGATGCTGGGCAGGCGGCCCAGATCCCCAGCGACAGACCCAGCTACAGGGAGGGGAGAGCATCGACCTCCCTCCCCAGCCGGAGTGTGCCTTCCAGGGAGAGGAGACAACCGGTCTCTCTCCCCAGCCGCAGCATGTTCCACAGGAAGCGGAGAGCATCGACCTCCCTTCCCAACGGCCGCCGGAGTATCAGGAGGAGGAGGTAAGCCAATCTCCCCCTCCCCAGCTAACTCCTAACTTGGGCCCAGGGTTAACAGTGGAGATGTTGGCCCCCACGTTCCCTTTGCCACCGGGCAGGACTATGCCCCAATTCCCCCAGCAGAAGAGCTGGCATCAGGACAGAGCGCTGCTGGCCTCTGCCCTACAGACCTTGTCCTTGTTACAGAACTGACCTGCAAACCCCTCACCCCAGCAGAAGCGCTGGCACCAGGGCAGAGTGCCGCTGGCCTCTGCCCCCCAAGTACCATCAGCTATTTGCCCAGCTGCTCCAGGAAGGCCGAGGATGCTGCACTTTCATCCTGCAACCTGGAACTTACAGGCCAGTACTACGTATTGTGGGGGGGCTACTTTGCTGCTAGCGATTATTTGTGGGTGGGTTGCGAGACTAACTTGGGCACTGACCGGCAGAAGGTCAGGTGCCTGGTTAGTCTCCCTCCAAAAGGGGAGATATGTTACAAACTGCTGTTTGTAACTGGCCCTTTAAATGAAAAATTGCCCTGCTTCCCTGGATTTTGGAGAAGCCTATTTGCCAGCCTCCTTCCACATGACTATGGCCCCTGGAAGATTGTGCCCCTGAGGACATATTGACTTTTGTTGGGTGTGTGTGGCCCTTTAAGAACCATCTGGGGACATATTGTGACTTTGATGAACAATGCCCCTTTAAGACTATGTCCCCAGACCTGTGAAATGACTTGTCCCTGGCTTTCTCCCACTTGGTTCAGTTTCATTGTGTGCCATTAAGAGTTAAATTTTGTTCAGCTTCAAGAAACCTATTCTAAATACAAGTCTGCTGGGATTAGCTCTAATTAGGTTTAGTGATCAACTTTCCCATTGTCTAATCAGACTAGTATTGATAAGGTGGACTGCATTGTTTTATTGTGTGTAATGTTATCTGCTGAAGTAAATGTTGTGGCCTGTCAAAGGGAGTGTCTCTCTATCTAATATCAAATGTGTGATGGGGGATTTTATGCCTCCCCCTGAGAGTGTCCTGTTTGCATGTAACCTGAATAAAAGCAGGCTGTGTGCTCCAGCACATGAGACCTATTTTTGACCCTCTAACTTGCAGCTTTGACTCATGTTTGTAGGGGACAGCTTATAATCACTACAGGGATTGCTATGTTTTTCATACTCCCTTAGCTACAGGGATTGCTACAGAAGGAAGAGGTTCGCCTACTGGAGCCTGGTCGTAGGTCCAGGGCGCAGAGCAGACGGCGAGATACCAGCCCAGCAGCGGTGGTTCATATAGTCTGCATTACTGATGGTGGCTACGCAGTAGTTATAGTGTCCACGGTGCTGCTGCTCCTTTGGTGAGCGCTAGGAGCATCCTTTTCTACGGTCCAACTTCCAGCCAGCCTGGAGGCAACCGTAACACCCCCTATCAAGGGAGGTCTATATGGCCTGCATGATTACCCTGACAAAGTATAATAAGAAAACATGCGGTCATGGACCCATGGTAACTAGGTTGTGTTAAGTAGTACTATTCTTAGCACTTTAACCCCTGTTACTCCCCCTATAGGGGGAGGTCTATATGGCGTGCCTGATTATCCTTGCAAAATATAACAACAAGACATGCGGTCTGTGAACCACTGTTAACTAGGTTGTGTTGATTTTTACTATTCTTAGCACTTTAATCCCTGTTCCTCCCCCTATTGGGGGCGGTCTATATGGCCTGGCTGATTATCCTGGCAAAATCTAATAACCACTGTTAATGTAAACTATGTTGTGTTAAGTTGTACTAGTCTTTGCACTTTAACCCCTGTTACTTCCCCTATCAAGGGCGGTCTATATGGCCTGCATGATTACCCTGACAAAGTATAACAACAAAACATACGGTCTGGGACCCATGGTGGTACTGGTATAACTAGGTTTTCTTAAGTATTACTATTCTTCGCAGTTTAATCCCTGTGATTGGTCTGTCCTTCTACTTCAAATTTGTCCAAAACACAAGTGGCTGTCTCCAAACAGTCTGGATAGAAGATAGATAGATAGGATAGATAGATATACATAGATTGATAGCTAGATAGAATCGATAGAAGAGAATTAGATCGATTTGTGAAAATATATAACTACCCAGACAAAGTATAATAATTAAACATGCGTTCTGGGACCCATGGTAACTCGGTTGTGTAAAGTAGTACTATTCTTAGCACTTTCATCCCTGTAACTCCTCCTATCGGAGAAGGTCTATATGGTCTGCATTATTACCCTGACAAAGTATAACAACAAGACACGCGGTCTGGGACCCATGGTAAGGTTGTGTTAAGTAGTACTGTTCTTAGCATTTTAATACCTGTTACTCACCCTATCGGGGGAGGTCTATATGGCCTGCATGATTACCCTGACAAACTATAATAACAAAACATGCGGTCTGGGACCCATGGTGGTTCTGGTATAACTAGGTTTTCTTAAGTATTACTATTCTTCCCAGTTTAATCCCTGTGATTGGTCTGTCCTCCTAATACAAATTTGTCCAAAACACAAGTGGCTGTCTCAAAACAGTCCAGACAGAAGATAGATAGATAGGATAGATAGATATACATAGATTGATAGTTAGATAGAATTGACAGAAGAGAAATAGATAGATTTGTTAGATATATAATTACCCTGACAAAGTATAATAATTAAACATGCGGTCTTGGACCCATGGTAACTAGGTTCTGTTAAGTAGTACTATTCTTAGCACTTTCATCCCTGTAACTCCCCCTATCGGGGGAGGTCTATATGGCCTGCATGATTACCCTGACAAACTATAATAACAAAACATGCGGTCTGGGACCCATGGTGGTTCTGGTATAACTA
>NW_026511883.1:0-39772 GCF_027579735.1 Bombina bombina | reverse complement strand
GATTATCTGCAAGTTCCCTGAAGGGACAGATTTCTGCCTTGTCGGTGTTACTTCACAAAAAACTGGCTGCTGTGCCAGATGTTCAAGCCTTTGTTCAGGCTCTGGTTAGAATTAAGCCTGTTTACAAACCTTTGACTCCTCCTTGGAGTCTCAATTTAGTTCTTTCAGTTCTTCAGGGGGTTCCGTTTGAACCCTTGCATTCCGTTGATATTAAATTATTATCTTGGAAAGTTTTGTTTTTAGTTGCAATTTCTTCTGCCAGAAGAGTTTCAGAATTATCTGCTCTGCAGTGTTCTCCTCCTTATCTGGTGTTCCATGCAGATAAGGTGGTTTTACGTACTAAACCTGGTTTTCTTCCAAAAGTTGTTTCTAACAAAAACATTAACCAGGAGATTATCGTACCTTCTCTGTGTCCGAAACCAGTTTCAAAGAAGGAACGTTTGTTGCACAATTTGGATGTTGTTCGCGCTCTAAAATTCTATTTAGATGCTACAAAGGATTTTAGACAAACATCTTCCTTGTTTGTTGTTTATTCCGGTAAAAGGAGAGGTCAAAAAGCAACTTCTACCTCTCTCTCTTTTTGGATTAAAAGCATCATCAGATTGGCTTACGAGACTGCCGGACGGCAGCCTCCCGAAAGAATCACAGCTCATTCCACTAGGGCTGTGGCTTCCACATGGGCCTTCAAGAACGAGGCTTCTGTTGATCAGATATGTAGGGCAGCGACTTGGTCTTCACTGCACACTTTTACCAAATTTTACAAGTTTGATACTTTTGCTTCTTCTGAGGCTATTTTTGGGAGAAAGGTTTTGCAAGCCGTGGTGCCTTCCATTTAGGTGACCTGATTTGCTCCCTCCCTTCATCCGTGTCCTAAAGCTTTGGTATTGGTTCCCACAAGTAAGGATGACGCCGTGGACCGGACACACCTATGTTGGAGAAAACAGAATTTATGTTTACCTGATAAATTACTTTCTCCAACGGTGTGTCCGGTCCACGGCCCGCCCTGGTTTTTTAATCAGGTCTGATAATTTATTTTCTTTAACTACAGTCACCACGGTACCATATGGTTTCTCCTATGCAAATATTCCTCCTTAACGTCGGTCGAATGACTGGGGTAGGCGGAGCCTAGGAGGGATCATGTGACCAGCTTTGCTGGGCTCTTTGCCATTTCCTGTTGGGGAAGAGAATATCCCACAAGTAAGGATGACGCCGTGGACCGGACACACCGTTGGAGAAAGTAATTTATCAGGTAAACATAAATTCTGTTTTTCTGAGTCGTCAGACATTCCATCCGGGGGAGTGGGAACTCCACCCGGAAATCTTTGCCCAAATAACTCAATTATGGGGCATTCCAGACATGGATCTGATGGCGTCTCGCCAGAACTTCAAGGTTCCTTGTTACGGGTCCAGATCCAGGGATCCCAAGGCGACTCTAGTAGATGCACTAGTAGCACCTTGGACCTTCAACCTAGCTTATGTTTTCCCACCGTTTCCTCTCATTCCCAGGCTGGTAGCCAGGATCAACCAGGAGAGGGCTTCGGTGATCTTGATAGCTCCTGCGTGGCCACGCAGGACTTGGTATGCAGACCTGGTGAATATGTCATCGGCTCCACCATGGAAGCTACCTTTGAGACAGGACCTTCTTGTTCAAGGTCCATTCGAACATCCGAATCTGGTTTCTCTCCAACTGACTGCTTGGAGATTGAACGCTTGATTTTATCAAAGCGTGGGTTTTCAGATTCTGTAATAGATACTCTTATTCAGGCTAGAAAGCCTGTAACTAGAAAGATTTACCATAAGATATGGAAAAAATATATCTATTGGTGTGAATCTAAAGGATTCCCATGGAACAAGATAAAAATTCCTAGGATTTTATCCTTTCTACAAGAGGGTTTGGAGAAGGGATTATCTGCAAGTTCTCTGAAGGGACAGATTTCTGCGTTATCTGTTTTACTTCACAAAAGGCTGGCAGCTGTGCCAGACGTTCAGGCGTTTGTTCAGGCTCTGGTTAGAATCAAGCCTGTTTACAGACCTTTGACTCCTCCCTGGAGTCTCAATCTAGTTCTTTCAGTTCTTCAAGGGATTCCGTTTGAACCCTTACATTCCGTAGATATTAAGTTATTATCTTGGAAAGTTTTGTTTTTGGTTGCAATTTCTTCTGCTAGAAGAGTTTCAGAGTTATCTGCTCTGCAGTGTTCTCCACCCTATCTGGTGTTCCATGCAGATAAGGTGGTTTTGCGTACTAAGCCTGGTTTTCTTCCGAAAGTTGTTTCCAACAAGAATATTAACCAGGAGATAGTTGTACCTTCTTTGTGCCCGAATCCAGTTTCAAAGAAGGAACGTTTGTTGCACAATTTGGACGTAGTCCGTGCTCTAAAATTCTATTTAGAGGCCACTAAAGATTTCAGACAAACTTCTTCTTTGTTTGTTGTTTATTCTGGTAAAAGGAGAGGTCAAAAAGCAACTTCTACCTCTCTTTCTTTTTGGCTTAAAAGCATTATCCGTTTGGCTTATGAGACTGCCGGACGGCAGCCTCCTGAAAGAATCACAGCTCACTCCACTAGGGCTGTGGCTTCCACATGGGCCTTCAAGAACGAAGCTTCTGTTGACCAGATATGTAAGGCAGCGACTTGGTCTTCACTGCACACTTTTGCCAAATTTTACAAATTTGATACTTTTGCTTCTTCAGAGGCTATTTTTGGGAGAAAGGTTTTGCAAGCCGTGGTGCCTTCCATTTAGGTGACCTGATTTGCTCCCTCCCTTCATCCGTGTCCTAAAGCTTTGGTATTGGTTCCCACAAGTAAGGATGACGCCGTGGACCGGACACACCTATGTTGGAGAAAACAGAATTTATGCTTACCTGATAAATTACTTTCTCCAACGGTGTGTCCGGTCCACGGCCCGCCCTGGTTTTTTTAATCAGGTCTGATGAATTATTTTCCCTAACTACAGTCACCACGGTATCATATGGTTTCTCCTATGCATATTTCCTCCTGTACGTCGGTCGAATGACTGGGGTAGGCGGAGCCTGGGAGGGATCATATGACCAGCTTTGCTGGGCTCTTTGCCATTTCCTGTTGGGGAAGAGAATATCCCACAAGTAAGGATGACGCCGTGGACCGGACACACCGTTGGAGAAAGTAATTTATCAGGTAAGCATAAATTCTGTTTTTTATAGGCATTTTGAGGTTTGGGAAACTTTGCCCCTCCTGGTTGGAATGTATATCCCATACGTCACTAGCTCATGGACTCTTGCCAATTACATGAAAGAAAGAAATATATATATATATATGTGTGTGTGTATATATATATATATATATATATATATGCACATATAGATAGATATAGATATATATATATATATTATATATATATATATATTATTATAATTTTTTTTTGCAATAAGCTCATTGAATATTTGCTCATATATTGCAAATAATTAAATTGAAATCCCTTTATACGTTTCATGTAAAATTCAATAGTAGACACTAAAAAAAAGGTATTTTGGCACTTAGCCCTTGATAACCGTAATCCAACACTGTTTTGTTCTACTGAAAGATCAATCGCTGATTTACCACCACTATTCTTGACTTTTTAGTATTCATAAAGACTAATGTTGGCAACTTCTGAAGTATAATATAATGTACCTTTTGTTTTACAAAGAAACACATTAAATTGGTTGCATTGATGGCTTCAACAATAGTGTTTGAAGAAAACAGATTTGCTTTGCATTGCTAATTTAAATATTTTCCTATAGAGTCCACCACCACTTATGCAGAATTATGTTGTGCAGAAAAGAGTTCTTTTAATGTATATCTGTATATCGCCACAAAAGATACCAAGGTAAGGTTTTCATTTTTCTTCTTTTAACTTTTTCAGACATATTGTTCTGGGATATAAAATTAATGTTATTAACATATGTCTGGTCTTTTAAGGTGTGTGTCAATGATGAACTTGTGGCAAAGAAGTTTGCTTGTTTTAGTTCAGTGCCAACAACTGAAGCAAGTCTTAAGGATATAGTCTCTTCAGCTGCTCAAGACTTTAGACCCCCGTTAAAAAACAATGAAAACAACAAGGAAACCAGTAATCCTGCAATGTTGCTTTGGCCTATGCTGCCTAAAGCAAAAGTACCCCAGACAGAACTCACAGGTATGATTTGGTTTAAAAATAGTATGCTATTAAGATTCATTTTCTAGATGAAACATTTTGCTTTGTATATGAACAATATTTATTTCCTAAGATATGGTATCATCAATTACTGTTGGGGAAAATCACTACTGGCCAGCAGGGGAAGGCAAAGAGCACCACAGCAATGATATTAAGTATCACTTCCCTTCCCACAAACCCCAGTCATTCTCTTTGCCTTCGGTGCAAGGAGGAGGTGAAGTTTTGGTGTCTGAAGAAAATTGGATTTATTTCACTTCTATCAAGATTTTATTATTCTGAAAGCCAGAGTAGGTTTACGCTTACCATTCCTCTAAAAATTGGGTCTAGCCGTACTCCACGTTAGTCTCTTCAGTAGGTCAGTGGTGGCTTTAAAGCATTTAGGAACTTGTGAGGTGGGCCTCACTGTGTTTTTCTAACATGTTGCTGCTCTTGTATAGAAAGCCAGAGTAGGTTTGCTCTGATCTTTCTTTTTACCACAGGTCTCTGTGAGGAGCAACTGCCTCTCATACCGGGTGAGCTGTCCTCCTGCCGGACAGCTAGATGTGCAGGTAAGTGCCTTTTGTCTTCTGGGTCTAGGAGGCTGGCACTGAAGGGGTCAAGGGACCTGCATTTGTTATGGGACACAAAATCCTTAAGGGTTATATTGGCAGTGGGCAGGCACTACTGGCATGTGAAATTTGAGGCTTAAGAGTTAATTTCCTTTGAGTGGAAGGAGTTGCCTCTCCTTGAGGACTAAGTTTTAACTTACTCTGTTTATGGTACTTTGAAGGTTAATTTACAGTTGCATTACTGCTCACAATGTTGGCAGTGTGGTTTATTGATATGGCAGATATGGCAGATTGCAGTCTAACTGTATTTAGTTAGGGGAGTCTCATGCTGAATGTCCCTTTCACTTAAGCGCATGGCAGCACTTCGTTATTTGTCACTGGTTCTCTCAGACCGCGGATTTTTGTTGCACTGATAGACATCTGAGACGATCAGTATGAATGATGAAATGTCCGTTCTTAGTCAACGAAGAAACAGCGTTCTAGGTCTGACAGTATTCCGATTTTGATAGCGGAATTAATTTTAACAATTTTTGAAGGCAGACTATAAATATGACAAGCGGGCTGAAGAAGAAACGTAAAGGTCAGAAAGTTGAGGGGTTGTGTCTTCTAATTTGGGCTAATAGTGAACCATGCTATTTGTTATTGTGCGTGTGTGTTTGTTCATGCGCCAGTTTAGCTCCGCCCTTTCTTCATGAAACTAGATGGAAGTGGCGCAATTTTCAGCAGCTTGCTGATTTCTGGTCACATGTCAGTGTTTTATGGCTGTTGCCCCTTAATTCCGTGACAGAGTGTTTGTTTATTCAGTGTGTGTCAGGCTTTTGGGTGTACTGTTTCCTTAATTAGAATTCAACCAATCATATCTTACTTACTCTCATAAAACACCTGTTCACTGAACACACCTTGCTTAGTATTTTGTTATTTTCCTCAGAGTAACACTGAGCCTCTGATACCTCTGGAAGGTTAATATTGTATCTAAACTTTTCAGCAATTCAAGTTACCTCATTCAAGATCTACCTACTACGGATTTAATATTTATTTCCAGCCTGTTGCAACATCTTACTTTGGCAAGTACTTTTCATTTATTCAAGACTGTCTTTATTTTGGGAAGTTACGTTACCTGTTTCAACTTATCAGCTCTTATTATTTATCAACCAAGTCTGTGGCTGCCATAAAGAATAACCGGTTATTGAAGTTCTTATCTGTTAATCTTATTTGTTCTGTTATATTATCCTTACGTTGATTTCTGCTGCACCGGAGAATCGTGACGTCACACGCTGACTGTTAGCTGGCTTCAGCGTGTCTCTGCTGCTGCTGCAGCCGCAGCCCACAGAACCCGGAAGTGTTTGTCCTTACTTACCGCATTCACAGATTTCAAGGTACATTACTACGTTTGCAACTATAATCATATCTGCAGAAGTTCTCCATTATAACAATCTATCAATACTACATTGGATAAGACTTACTTGCGGTGTGTTCAATATCTCATGTTACGCAATATAATATAATTATTCCTTACTTATTCTTAAGAAAGTTTCACCTATTCCTATATCCTTTTGTATTATTACAAGCCTGCTTATTTCTAAGATTGCATTTGATTTTGATTCCTATAATACAGATAATACTTTAGTGTGTACTTTTTGTAGGGAAACATTAATCTATATTAACTGCACATATATCCATATGGGTTTACCAAGTAATAGTACTCTCAATTGATATTGTGCTACATACCTATACTAGTAATCAAACTAAGCAGGATTGATTATTACATAATACTAAGCCATAAAAGAAAATGGAACCTGCTGAAATTCCCCAAGTAGTCTATAACCTGAGTCAAAAGGTAGACAAAATGGGACAGGCTATCTTGGACTTACAACTAGAAAATCAGGTTCTCAGAGAGCTTATAAAGGAGGTAAAAGAACAACAAACCCCCAGTTCTGAACCACAGATAAGCTTGCCAGAATTATATAATGGTAATAGGAAAACCTATAGGCAGTTTAAAAATGCCTGCTACCTGCTCTTCAATTTAAAACCAAAAACTTACCCCACTGACAGGGTAAGGGTTTTGTCTACAATATCTTTTCTAAGATCTGAACCCAGAATTTGGGCAGATCATTTGTGTGAAACAAATGACCCTCTACTAGATTCACTAACAAATTTTTTCCAAGCCATGGATGAGCTATATAGAGATACTGATATTCAACTAACGGCTGAACAAAAGATGAGGAGTTTAAAACAAGGAAAAAAGACAGTGGAGGAATATACCACTGAATTTAAGCTGTACGCATCAGACTCAGCATGGAGTTTGGTTTCGCTCAGAAACCAATTTAGATTGGGACTGTCTGATCCTGTCAAGGATGAGCTAGCACGTATAGAGCTTCCAAGTACCCTGGATGCATTAATAAAAGTCTCAACCCAAATTGACCGGAGGCTCAGGGAACGGAAAGCTGAACGTGGTTATTCAGATCCAACATTTAAAGCCACTATGTCCACCTCTGCACACATAAGATCACCTCCAATGGAGCATGTCACCCCCATGGAAATAGGAGTTATTCGTGGACCATTAACCCCTGAAGAAAGGATAAGAAGAAGAACTAATCACCTCTGTATGTATTGTGCAAATCCCAGTCATACAGTTATGAATTGTCCAACATTACAAAAAAATAAAAAGAGTAAGTTTGTTCATATTAACAATACTCAAAGTCTAGATAAACAAATTTCTTATTGCAAACTAACTCTCCTTTTACAGTGGGACCTTAATAGATTGGCTACTTCTGCCATCGTTGACTCTGGAGCCTTTGGAAACTTTATAGACAAATCTACTGTATTGAAAAATAAAATACCTATTGTATTAAAGAAAACACCAGTTTCAATCAAAGTTATTGATGGCTCTGTAATTGCAAATAGTCCTATAACTCACAACACAGTACCTATATTAGTTATTACTGAAGATGGCCACACTGAATATATAACATTCGATGTAATTCCATCACCTCATTTCCCTATTGTATTAGGGTTATACTGGCTTCAGACACATAACCCCTATATTGATTGGTCTACTTTAACTGTTGCCTTCCAATCAAAATTCTGTGAAAATACATGCTTCCCACATCATAAAATACTACACACAGAATTAGAACAGATTCAAATACCGGAACCATACCAGGACTTCATAGAGGTCTTTAGTAAAGTTGAGGCAGAAACTCTTCCACCTCATCGGGTTTATGATTGCCCAATTGAATTAATTCCAGGTGCAACATTACCGGTTGGTCATTTGTATCCATTGAGTCACCCTGAGTTATTACATCTTAAACAATACTTACAAGATAATCTTAGAAAGGGTTTCATCAGACCCTCTTCTTCACCCACAGCAGCTGGAATGTTCTTTGTAACCAACAAAGACACTTCCCTCAGGCCGATAATAGATTACCGAGAGCTTAATAAACGGACGGTAAAAAACCGATATCCGTTACCTCTCATACCAGAATTAATTGAAAGATTAAGTAATGCTACCATCTTTACTAAGTTGGACTTGCGTGGGGCATACAATCTCATACGTATAAGAGAAGGAGACGAATGGCTCACAGCATTCAGAACTCGCTATGGACTCTATGAGTACCTAGTGATGCCATTCGGTCTCTGTAATGCCCCCGCAACGTTCCAACACTTTATTAATGATATCTTCCGGGATTTATTAGACATATGTCTAGTAGTATACTTAGACGACATCCTAATTTACTCCAACAATTTGCCAGAACATATAAAACATGTACGTTGGGTATTAGCTCGGTTACAAACACATAAACTATATGCCAAATTAGAAAAGTGTTCATTCCACAATACCACTATCTCATTCTTAGGTTACACTATATCTCCTGCTGGTATCCAAATGCAAACCGAGAAGGTTGATTCAGTAAAAAATTGGCCAACTCCTAAAGATAAGAAGTCTCTCCAAAGGTTTTTGGGGTTTGCCAATTATTACAGAAAATTTATAAAGAATTTTTCATCAATAGTGAGACCACTCACACAACTTACTGGTTCAACCCAACAATTCCATTGGAATCAAAGTCATTCCAAAGTTTTTGACTTCTTGAAACAAACTTTCACAGAAGCACCCATACTCAAATTTCCTAATGTTGATTTACAATACGTATTGGAAGTTGATTCCTCAGACTTTGCGATTGGGGCAGTACTTTCTCAACAGAAAACACCTAAAGATCCTCTACATCCAATCTCCTACTTTTCAAAAAGTATGACATCAGCAGAGAGGAATTACGCAATAGGAGACAAAGAATTACTCGCCATCCGTAAATCTTTAGAATTTTGGAGACACCTACTAGAAGGTGCAAAAATGCCCTTCATAATTTACACTGACCACAAAAACCTCCAATACCTGCAAAATAACAAGACTCTATCAGCTAGACAGGTACGGTGGAGTCTCTACTTTGCAAGATTCGACTTTCAAATCCAATACCGCCCAGCAAACAAAAATGGAAAAGCGGATGCACTCTCTCGACAACTATCCGAACCTATTCCTAACGAAAATCCTACTGCTATAATTCCTCCTGAACGCTTCATCGGATTAACTTCAGACTTTCTAACTGATATAAAGAACTCTTCAAAAAATTCACCTACTGACACTAAGGTTCCTTTGGAATTGAAGGACGGATTATACTACTACAAGAATATGATTTATATTCCTAAAGAATTGAGACAACAAATTTCACAACATCACCATGATTCACCCTTAGCGGGACATCCAGGGGAATCACGCACCATCGAACTTATAACAAGGACATATTGGTGGCCTCATTTGAAGGAAACTGTTTCAGATTATATTAAGACTTGTGTTACTTGTCAAGTATGCAAAACTGAGCGGAAATTACCTTATGGACTTTTAATATCAATTCCAACATCTGACAGACCTTGGAAACAAGTAGGAGTTGACTTCATTGTGGATTTACCTCCATCAAAGAATTATACCACCATCATGGTAGTTGTTGATAGTTTCACCAAAATGTCGCATTTTATTCCATTTCATAAGCTTCCCACTTCAGCAGAAACAGCTAACTTATTTATACAACATGTGATTCGGCTTCATGGGGTACCAACAGTTTTGATATCTGACAGGGGTTCCCAGTTCACATCTAAATTCTGGAAAAGTCTCTGTCAATCTCTTAACATAACCCATCAATACACCACTGCATTTCATCCTCAAGCAAACGGACAGGTTGAGAGAATCAATCAATGGTTAGATGAGTACCTAAGATGTTTTTGTTCCTACCAGCAAGACAATTGGATAACATACTTACCCTTCGCTGAATTTTCCTACAATAATCTAACCAATTCATCCACAAAATTATCTCCATTCTTCGCAAATTATGGGTACCATCCAACCATCACTTCAGTTAGTACTTCTCCTTCCAATTCTCCTCTTGTAGATGAATGGAATAATGCACTTCTAGACAATTTTCGGGTTATCAAGGAAAACATTTCAAAAGCTCAGACTTCCCAAAAGCACTATTATGATTTGAGACACAGACAACCACCTTCATATCAAATTGGAGACCAGGTATGGTTGTCAACTAAAAACCTAAAGCTACATCTTCCTAGTAGGAAAATGACACAAAAATTCTGTGGACCATTCCCTATCACTAGGGTAATAAATCAGAATGCAGTCACTCTGGATTTACCTTCATCTATGAGAATACATCCGACTTTCCATGTTTCCCTCCTCAAACCATACGTTCCTACTAGAAATAACACACCCCAATTACTACCAACCACTTCCATCCAAGACTCAGAAATCTATGAAGTTAAAGAAGTACTTGACTCAAGGTTTTCCAAGGGTATTCTGGAATATTTAATTAGGTGGAAGGGGTACTCGGAGGAAGATGACTCTTGGGAACCCGCATCTAATCTTAATGCTCCTCGACTTGTTTCCCAATTCCACAGGAGATATCCAGATCGCCCCAGACTTCAAGCTGAGGATCAGCTTGTTTGAGGGGGGAGTCATGTCAGGCTTTTGGGTGTACTGTTTCCTTAATTAGAATTCAACCAATCATATCTTACTTACTCTCATAAAACACCTGTTCACTGAACACACCTTGCTTAGTATTTTGTTATTTTCCTCAGAGTAACACTGAGCCTCTGATACCTCTGGAAGGTTAATATTGTATCTAAACTTTTCAGCAATTCAAGTTACCTCATTCAAGATCTACCTACTACGGATTTAATATTTATTTCCAGCCTGTTGCAACATCTTACTTTGGCAAGTACTTTTCATTTATTCAAGACTGTCTTTATTTTGGGAAGTTACGTTACCTGTTTCAACTTATCAGCTCTTATTATTTATCAACCAAGTCTGTGGCTGCCATAAAGAATAACCTGTTATTGAAGTTCTTATCTGTTAATCTTATTTGTTCTGTTATATTATCCTTACGTTGATTTCTGCTGCACCGGAGAATCGTGACGTCACACGCTGACTGTTAGCTGGCTTCAGCGTGTCTCTGCTGCTGCTGCAGCCGCAGCCCACAGAACCCGGAAGTGTTTGTCCTTACTTACCGCATTCACAGATTTCAAGGTACATTACTACGTTTGCAACTATAATCATATCTGCAGAAGTTCTCCATTATAACAATCTATCAATACTACATTGGATAAGACTTACTTGCGGTGTGTTCAATATCTCATGTTACGCAATATAATATAATTATTCCTTACTTATTCTTAAGAAAGTTTCACCTATTCCTATATCCTTTTGTATTATTACAAGCCTGCTTATTTCTAAGATTGCATTTGATTTTGATTCCTATAATACAGATAATACTTTAGTGTGTACTTTTTGTAGGGAAACATTAATCTATATTAACTGCACATATATCCATATGGGTTTACCAAGTAATAGTACTCTCAATTGATATTGTGCTACATACCTATACTAGTAATCAACCTAAGCAGGATTGATTATTACAGTGTGCAAGTCAGTCTCAAGGCTTACCGACTCTATTGTTGTAGCATTACTTAATTCCGTGACCGAGTGTTTGTTTTTTCAGTGTGCAAGTCAGTCTCAAGCCTTACCGACACTATTGTTGTTTTAAAGAATTACTTTTCTGAAAGTTACAGTACTTATTTTAATGGGAGCCCTTAAAGTGACAGCACAAAAGCCCTTATTATTCTGTGAGACAGGTTTTTGCTTAAATTTTTCTTCATAGTTAAGTCACTATTTATATGTTATGGGGTTATTTTTATTCACAGAGCTAGAGCTCTGCTCCTTGAAACATATTTGCTCTGCCTTGATTTATTAAAGTTCCACTGCCGGTGGCATAATTCACATACTTCCTCTTTGATTTATGAGGATTTTCTAATTTTTATTTTAAAGAATGTACCTTATGTCTCCCAGTAGAAAAGTCTACCTGTGGCTTAGTGGTACAGCCTAGGCTTTATAGTTCTGCAATGCAGGTTCAGTGTTTTTCCTCCATAGGCACGCTTTTGGCGTTTCCTTTCAAGGATGATGCCTTGTTTGGTCTTGATCTGGCGGAATTATCCTCTGACTTTACGGGTTAAAAAGGGGTTTTCTCCACCTCACGTCAGGAGAGTAAGACTAAAGGATAGTTTTCCTTTTCCTTTCTGCAGGGTTAGTCATGACTTTGGAGTCCAATCAAATATTTCTTCCCAGGGGCAGATTTCTTTTTCTAGAGTACCTACAGTTTGGGTGTGATGAGAGACTTTCCTTGAACTGTGTTCAGGACCTTTCTCTCTTGGAGTGATATTTTCTGTTCCCTTCAGGGTATGGGATTTATTTTTATAACTTAAATTTCTCAGAATGTCTGGATGGCCGATTGGTCTAAGACGCCTGACTCAGGATTCAATCTCCCAGGCTGGGTATTCTGATCTCCAAATGGAGACATGGGTTCAGATCCCACTTCTGTAAAAGTACAGTACTTCAAAGTAGTATTCTCTTTTGATTAAGGAGGGTCAGTTCATGACGAACATAGACCTGAAGGATGTGTGTCTTTTTGTTCCCATTATCTGGGATCTTATCAAGTTTGAGATTTGTTTCCCTAGAATGACTCCTTTGAGTCTTAAGGGAATTGCAGATGTCCCCCTGGACAATATATGGTTCAGGTGTCATCCTTCCTTCGAGCAATCTCTCTTTCAAGAGACTTTGTATTTTCTTCGTTCTCATGGATGGGAAGTGACTCTGGGTCCTTAATGGACTTCTATCTAGGATTATATTTCTAACAGAGGTCTTCCTCTTAACTTTTTCTACAAAGTAGCCATTGTGGCCTAATGGTTAGCTTTGGGGTTTTGCAACTCAATGGTTGTTGGTTCGGATCCAGTTGCTGGTGCTGGATGTCCATTTGTTTTATGTTCGGGCCACGGCTAGCTCTAGAGGCCGGTAGATGGCTTAGCCATGTTGTAACCAGAGGGTTGGGAGTTGGAATCCAGTTGCTGCTGATTTTTCCTTCTCTTTGCAATGGCTCAATGTATGGAGGTAATTGGTCTGTTGCTTCCATGGGCGTTATCATTTTTCATGAGTCCCTTTGAGAACTCTACAATTATGCATGCTCAGTCAATGGAGAGGTGACCATTCAGATCTCTATCTGAGGATAGATCTAGTTCCACTTTAAGAGTCTCCTTTCCGTGTTTTTTTTTCAGGAGTATCTGCCTCAGGGACATGTTTTCAGAGACATTCCTGGGTGGTTGTGCCCACGGAAGCCAGCCTGCTGGGCTGGGGAGCGTTCTGGAACTCTTAATGGGCGCAAAGACTTTGATCTCTACAGGAGTCTGTTCTCCCCATCAACATCTTGGAGTTGAGGACGTTTTTCTATGCTCTGTGAACTTCTCAGTTGTCCTAGATGGTTTTTCAGGTTCCAGCCGGATAAAATCTCCTCAGTGGGGAGGAGCTCAGAATTCTTTAGCCATGAACTAGGTGGCCTGGATTATTCAGTGATCGGAAGCTCACAATTGTTGTCTTTCTGCCATCCACATTCCAGGAGTGGAAGGAAGCGGATTTTCTGAGCAGACAGACTTTTTGTCCTGGAAAGTGGGTTTTCCAACTTAACCCTCAGTTGGGGGGTGCCGGATCTGATGGTGTCTCGGCAGATCTTTAGACTTCCAAGGTACGGTTCAAGGTCAAGGGATCCACAGTCCGTTCTAATAGATGCTCTGGTGGTCCCTTGGGACTTTAGACTGGCATATCTGTTTCCTCCATTGGCTCTCCTTCCACAAGTCATTCCTTGTATCAAGGAAGAGAGCACGTCAGTGATTCTAATAGCATCTGCGTGGCCTCGCAGGACATGGTATACCGATCTAGTGGTGATGCTGTCCCTCTCTCCTCGGAAACTGCCTCTGAGGAAGGACCTTCTACTTCAGGCTCCTATCCTTCATCAAGATTTCATTTCTCTGAAGCTGACTGCTTGGTGGTTGAATGCTTAGGTTCTGTCTAAGCGTAGGTTTTCTGAGTCGGTCATTGAGACCATGATTCAGGCTTGCAAGCCTGTTACTTTATTGGTGTAAATCCAAGGGCTACTCTTGGAGTAGGGTCAGGATCCCTAGGATTGGTCCTTTCTTCAGGAAGGTCTGGAAAAATGTTTGTCAGTCTGTAATCTGATTGGTCAGACTTCTGCTTTATCTTTTTTGCTACATAGGTGTTTGGCGGACGTGCCAGATGTGCAATCTTTTTGTTAGGCCTTGGTCGGAATCAGGCCTGTGTTTAAGTCTGTTGCTCCTTCTTGGAGCCTTAAACTTCTTCTTAAAATTTTGCAGCAGGTTCTGTTTGAGCCTTTGCATTCCATAGTTATTAAATTGTTATCTTGGATGGTTTTGTTTCCTTTTGTTTTCTTTTCTGCTCGAAGAGTCTCGGAACGCTCAGCTTTGCAGTGTGATTTGCCTTATCTTATCTTTCTTGCCGATAAGGCGGTTCTTCGTACTAAATTGAGTTTCTTTCTAAAGTTGTTTCGGATAGAAATATTAATCAGGATATTGTTGTTCCTTTTCTATGGAACTTTTGTTGCACACCTTGGATGTTGTGCGTGCTCTTAAATTCTATCTACAGGCGACTAAGGATTTTGTCAGTCTTCTGCCCTGTTGGTTGTTTCTCTGGAAAACGTAAAGGTCAGAAAGCTACTGTTACTTCTCTTTCCTTCTGGTTGACAAGTATAATTCGTTTGGCTGATGAGACTGCTGGACGATTATTCCTCGAGATTTTTTTCCTTTTCTTGTGTCTTCAAAAATGAAGCTTCTGTGGAACAGATTTGCAAGATTGCAACTTCTTCTTCATTACATAATTTTTCCAAATTTTATAAATCTGATACTTTTGCCTCGGCTGAGGTTCTTCAAGCTGTGGTGCCTTCTGTTTCGGTTACCTGTCTTTTCGCTCCCTAATCACCTGTGTCCTCTAGCTTGTGTATTGGTTCACAACAGTAATTAATGATACCGTGGACTCACCATATCTTAGGAAAGAAAACAAAATGTATGCTTACCTGATAAATTTCTTTCCGCATATGGTGAGTCCACGACCCCGTCCTTTGTTTTAAGACAGTTATTTAAAAAAAATAAAAAAATAAAGTAAAT
This sequence comes from Bombina bombina, assembly GCF_027579735.1. Taxonomy (NCBI): domain Eukaryota; kingdom Metazoa; phylum Chordata; class Amphibia; order Anura; family Bombinatoridae; genus Bombina; species Bombina bombina. The sequence continues at coordinate 24,482 of NW_026511883.1, read as the reverse complement.
TTTTATTGAGGTTTTAAACACATACAATAATATACTCATGTACATTAGATGGCATTATACCAATTTTTACAATGTGAAGGCATTTTAACAATAAAAGATTAGAGCAACAAAGATGCTATAGTACAAAGTGAAGTTACAACCTCTTTTTACATAGAATTTTTAGAAATAAAAGTTGTGTCGAAATATTGAACACGCAAATCCAACAGTAACCAATAAACACAGAATATCTTGGTGTAATTATGGGCTTACAATGATAAGGTTTTGTGGTTATGGTGTATACTGTATGCAGGGGAATATATATGCTACATGCGCGTGTGTATAGTTGAATGTTAATGGGAAGGACTTGTGAATACAATAGAATGCAAGATTTGAAGGAGGCACACCGAATGTGGAAATGAAACAGTAGTAAAGATTTAGTAGAAAGGGAGAAGAAAAGGGAGAGGGAGAAAAAAAAAGGGGGGAGAGAAGAATGGGTGGAAAAGATAAGAGATTAGAAGGTCAAGGGATCTATTTGGCCCTTCTTCAATTAGAGGTTCTGGGTAATTTAATTCTCCTCCATAATTCCCAAGCTTGACAATGCAAGGTAACCTTGTTATTTACAGTAAAGATGGGACTTTCCATTACTTCTAGGTAGTCCATGGTTTTGGTGATATCATGCCAGCTAGAGAGATTGGTTTGTTTCCAAAGACGGGCGATAGCTAGCTTAACAGCTGTCAGTAAATAGATGCTGACGAGGCCCACAGGGGAGAGAGGAGACCCCACATCCAAGTGGAATAATACATTCTGTGGCCTCGACCAAAGGGTGCATCTATGAGAGAGCATAGTCCATAGGGGCTGCAGGGTAGGGCATTCCCACCACACGTGCGCCAGCTAGCCTATTTGGCCACATCCTCTCCAGCAGAGCGGAGAGTTTAGGGGAGATATTTTAAAAAGTCTCAAAGGAGTCATGTGCCATTGCAAGCATATCTTGAGATACAGTTTTAGTAATGTGACGCAATGAAGAGCTCGTTTAGTTACTAACGTAGCTCTAGACCATTCTTCTGGAGTAGCTTGAAACTGCAGATATCTTTCCCACGAAATTATGTAGGCCTATTTAAGAAAAGTGGGAGGGTTGAGGACGTTTTGGTAAGATATTGACAGAGCTTTAGTATTTCTTTTGACTGTACGCCATCTTTGTTCCCATCCTGTAGGAGCTCGCATAGGGAGGGTCGTAAATCCCCACGAGTGTAGAAGACTTTTCAGTCTCCAGAACTCAAACTGCAATAGTTGAGAAGGTTGAAATGTGGAGCGGAAATTTGCAAGTGTCATTAGTTGTCTATTGGGGAATAGATCTTGTATGCTAATGATTCCATGGGAGTGCCATATTGAGGGGTGCGAATCCTGAAGGGCGCAAAGTAGGCCCGAGAGCGTATGGATCGGGGAAGGGTAAGGGGCTATTTGGGGAAGAGAGCGAGTTTTATCCCAAAATGTTAAGGCTGAAATAACAAAGTTTTGAATATCAAGAGTCCGAATATAATAAGTCCGAAAGTGTTAGTGGGCTTGGCAAGGTAGCTTGTTCCAATAGCCACTACTTACAATCCGAAGTTTCAGAATTCCATGGGAGGATACGGGACAATCTAGAGGCTTCATGATAGTATGCCAGGTTAGGGGCGCCAGCGCCCCCGCTTAGCAAAGGTTGTTGCAGAATTCTAGTAGCCACTCTTGGGTGTTAACCCTTCCAAATGAATTTGTTGCACAGGAGTTGAAATTTCCCAATAAGAGATTTGGGAATGGAAATTGGTAAGGTTCAGAAAAGATAAGTAAGCTTGGGAAGAAGAGTCATCTTGAAGGCTGCCACTCTACCCAGCCACGAGATGCTGGGAACATACCAGTGGTCTACAGATTTTTGGAAAGAATGAAGAAGGGGGTAAAAGTTAGATTCAATGATCGTCGAAATATTACATGAGAGGACGACTCCTAGATGTTTGAGGCGTTGCCGCGACCAATTGAAAGTGTATCTCCTTTTGAGTGCAGAGTATTCTATGTCTGGCACGTTAATAGCGTATGCATCCATCTTATTCATATTGAGTTTATAATAACTAACTGCTCCGAAGGTTTGTAGAAGATCAAATAGAGCTGGAAGTGAATGGGTAGGGTCGCTCAGAAGTACTGTGAGGTCATTGGCAAATAAAGCGGTCTTTTGGATGCTCCCTGCCAGTTCTATTCCTTTAATATCATCATTAGAGAGATGTGCTGCAGCTAGTGGCTCCATTGCCAATGCGAAAATTAGAGGGGACAGGGGGCAACCCTGCCGCATACCGTTAGTGATCAGGAAGGAGGGGGATAGGAACCCCAAAACTCGCACTGATGCTGAGGGAGAGGTATAAAGAGCTTTAACACGTGAAAAAGTGAGGCAGAAAGTCAAATTTGTTTAGGACTTCAAAAAGATATAACAAGTTCACATGGTCAAAGGCCTTTTCCACGTCTAGAGTGGTGCACAGTATCTTCCTTTGTTTGGCCTCCAGAAATACGTTCAAGAGACGTCTAGTATTATCGGTGCTCTCTCTGCCCGGCGTGACTCCCACCTGGTCCCAGTCTATTAGGGGAGGGGAGGATATAATTAAGCTGAGTGGCCAATACTTTAGCAAATAGCTTTGTATCTAGGTTTTCGCAGGCATTAGGTTCTTTACCAGGTTTCGGAATGGCTATTATTGTAGCAGTTAGGAATTCGGGAGGGAGGGAACCATTTTTACCTGCTAGAGAAAAGACTCTAGTAAGTAGGGGAACAATGAGGGTACTGAACTGTTTATAAAAAATAGCTGTAAAGCCGTCCGGGCCTGGGGCCTTGTGGTGTTTTAAGGATTTGATAGCTAGCTTTATCTCTTCCGGAGTGAGAGTCGCGTCTAAATAGGCTTTCTGTTCTTTTGTGAGCGTTGGGAGAGAGAGCGAGGCAAGAAAGGCCTTAATTTTCGGAGATGTGGGGGTAGGGCAATCTAGGGTATCTTTCAGATTATAAAGGTCATGGTAATATTTGGCAAACGCTTTGCCTAAATCAGTGGCAGACGGACTTGGCCATACTGTGTCTTAAGGTAGGGTTTATGGGCGTCAGCCGCTCGTCTCAGTTTATTGGCCAATAGTCGGTCTGCTTTGTTCCCTTTAGCTTAGTACATTTGTTTAATTTTTTTGCACCTGCCACTGCAGTCTGGTATTCTCTATATTGGCAATTTGTGCTTTCACTTCCTCCAGCTGTACAAGGGATTTTGGGTCAAGAGTGTTTTTATGTTGAGAGACCAGAGTACGGAGGCGTATATGAAGTTGTGCAAGGGACCCCCCTATTTTTTTTATGCTTGGCTGCTAATTTAAGGAAAATACCCCCAATATAGGCCTTGAGTGAGCTCCATAAACAGTGGTCATTTACTGCCCCATTGTCATTAATGGATAGAAATTGCCTGATTTCCTCTTTTACTAGATTAATAATATCTATTTCTCTTGTTAAGTGTATCCAGTCCACGGATCATCCATTACTTGTGGGATATTCTCCTTCCCAACAGGAAGTTGCAAGAGGATCACCCACAGCAGAGCTGCTATATAGCTCCTCCCCTAACTGCCATATCCAGTCATTCTCTTGCAACTCTCAACAAAGATGGACGTAGTAAGAGGAGAGTGGTGTATTATAGTTAGTTTCTTAACTTCAATCAAAAGTTTGTTATTTTTAAATGGTACCGGAGTGTACTGTTTTATCAAAGGCAGCATTAGAAGAAGAATCTGCCTGTGATTTCTATGATCTTAGCAGAAGTAACTAAGATCCATTGCCGTTCTCACATATTCTGAGGAGTGAGGTAACTTCAGAGAGGGAATGGCGTGCAGGTTTTCCTGCAATAAGGTATGTGCAGTAAACATATTTCTAGGGATGGAACTTGCTAGAAAAATTCTGCTGATACCGGATTAATGAAAGTTAAGCCTAAATGCAGTGATTTAATAGCGACTGGTATCAGGCTTATTAACAGAGATACATACTCTTATAAAAGTGTAATATAAAACGTTTGCTGGCATGTTTAATCGTTTTTATATATGCTTTGGTGATAAAACTTATTGGGGCCTAGTTTTTTCCACATGGCTGGCTTTATTTTTGCCTAGAAACAGAGGCTTTCCACTGTTATAGTATAAAAGTTACAGTTGGTGCAGTTAAAATTACAAACTGTGACATTCAGCTTCCCTCAGCAGTCCCCTGCATGCTATAGGACATCTCTGATGGGCTCAAAAGGCTTCAAAAGTAGGAGCTGTGGCAGTTATGACTGTTTAAAAAACATATTTTTCGTTTTGTTAATCTGTTTTCTCCAACATAGGTGTGTCCGGTCCACGGCGTCATCCTTACTTGTGGGATATTCTCTTCCCCAACAGGAAATGGCAAAGAGCCCAGCAAAGCTGGTCACATGATCCCTCCTAGGCTCCGCCTACCCCAGTCATTCTCTTTGCCGTTGTACAGGCAACATCTCCACGGAGATGGCTTAGAGTTTTTTAGTGTTTAACTGTAGTTTTTATTATTCAATCAAGAGTTTGTTATTTTAAAATAGTGCTGGTATGTACTATTTACTCAGAAACAGAAAAGAGATGAAGATTTCTGTTTGTATGAGGAAAATGATTTTAGCAACCGTTACTAAAATCCATGGCTGTTCCACACAGGACTGTTGAGAGGAATTAACTTCAGTTGGGGGAACAGTGAGCAGTCTCTTGCTGCTTGAGGTATGACACATTCTAACAAGACGATGTAATGCTGGAAGCTGTCATTTTCCCTATGGGATCCGGTAAGCCATGTTTATTAAGATAGTAAATAAGGGCTTCACAAGGGCTTATTAAGACTGTAGACTTTTTCTGGGCTAAATCGATTCATTATTAACACAGAGGAATCATTTAATCTGGGTATTTTGATAAGATTATATCGGCAGGCACTGTTTTAGACACCTTATTCTTTAGGGGCTTTCCCAAATCATAGGCAGAGCCTCATTTTCGCGCCGGTGTTGCGCACTTGTTTTTGAGAGGCATGACATGCAGTCGCATGTGTGAGGAGCTCTGATACATAGAAAAGACTTTCTGAAGGCGTCATTTGGTATCGTATTCCCCTTTGGGCTTGGTTGGGTCTCAGCAAAGCAGATACCAGGGACTGTAAAGGGGTTAAAGTTAAAAACGGCTCCGGTTCCGTTATTTTAAGGGTTAAAGCTTCCAAATTTGGTGTGCAATACTTTTAAGGCTTTAAGACACTGTGGTGAAATTTTGGTGAATTTTGAACAATTCCTTCATATTTTTTCGCAATTGCAGTAATAAAGTGTGTTCAGTTTAAAATTTAAAGTGACAGTAACGGTTTTATTTTAAAACGTTTTTTGTACTTTGTTATCAAGTTTATGCCTGTTTAACATGTCTGAACTACCAGATAGACTGTGTTCTGAATGTGGGGAAGCCAGAGTTCCTTGTCATTTAAATAAATGTGATTTATGTGACAATGACAATGATGCCCAAGATGATTCCTCAGTGAGGGGAGTAAGCATGGTACTGCATCATTCCCTCCTTCGTCTACACGAGTCTTGCCCACTCAGGAGGCCCCTAGTACATCTAGCGCGCCAATACTCCTTACTATGCAACAATTAACGGCTGTAATGGATAATTCTGTCAAAAACATTTTAGCCAAAATGCACACTTATCAGCGTAAGCGCGACTGCTCTGTTTTAGATACTGAAGAGCATGACGACGCTGATAATAATGGTTCTGAAGGGCCCCTAAACCAGTCTGATGGGGCCAGGGAGGTTTTGTCTGAGGGAGAAATTACTGATTCAGGGAACATTTCTCAACAAGCTGAACCTGATGTGATTACGTTTAAATTTAAGTTGGAACATCTCCGCATTCTGCTTAAGGAGGTATTATCCACTCTGGATGATTGTGACAAGTTGGTCATCCCAGAGAAACTATGTAAAATGGACAAGTTCCTAGAGGTCCCGGGGCTCCCAGAAGCTTTTCCTATACCCAAGCGGGTGGCGGACATTGTAAATAAAGAATGGGAAAGGCCCGGTATTCCTTTCGTCCCTCCCCCCATATTTAAAAAATTGTTTCCTATGGTCGACCCCAGAAAGGACTTATGGCAGACAGTCCCCAAGGTCGAGGGAGCGGTTTCCACTTTAAACAAACGCACCACTATACCCATAGAAGATAGTTGTGCTTTCAAAGATCCTATGGATAAAAAATTAGAAGGTTTACTTAAAAAGATGTTTGTTCAGCAGGGTTACCTTCTACAACCAATTTCATGCATTGTCCCTGTCGCTACAGCCGCGTGTTTCTGGTTCGATGAGCTGGTAAAGGCGGTCGATAGTGATTCTCCTCCTTATGAGGAGATTATGGACAGAATCAATGCTCTCAAATTGGCTAATTCTTTCACCCTAGACGCCACTTTGCAATTGGCTAGGTTAGCGGCTAAGAATTCTGGGTTTGCTATTGTGGCGCGCAGAGCGCTTTGGTTGAAATCTTGGTCAGCTGATGCGTCTTCCAAGAACAAGCTACTTAACATTCCTTTCAAGGGGAAAACGCTGTTTGGCCCTGACTTGAAAGAGATTATCTCTGATATCACTGGGGGTAAGGGCCACGCCCTTCCTCAGGATCGGCCTTTCAAGGCCAAAAATAAACCTAATTTTCGTCCCTTTCGTAGAAACGGACCAGCCCAAGGTGCTACGTCCTCTAAGCAAGAGGGTAATACTTCTCAAGCCAAGCCAGCTTGGAGACCAATGCAAGGCTGGAACAAGGGAAAGCAGGCCAAAAAACCTGCCACTGCTACCAAGACAGCATGAAATGTTGGCCCCCGATCCGGGACCGGATCTGGTGGGGGGCAGACTCTCTCTCTTCGCTCAGGCTTGGGCAAGAGATGTTCTGGATCCTTGGGCGCTAGAAATAGTCTCCCAAGGTTATCTTCTGGAATTCAAGGGGCTTCCCCCAAGGGGGAGGTTCCACAGGTCTCAGTTGTCTTCAGACCACATAAAAAGACAGGCATTCTTACGTTGTGTAGAAGACCTGTTAAAAATGGGAGTGATTCATCCTGTTCCATTAGGAGAACAAGGGATGGGGTTCTACTCCAATCTGTTCATAGTTCCCAAAAAAGAGGGAACGTTCAGACCAATCTTAGATCTCAAGATCTTAAACAAGTTTCTCAAGGTTCCATCGTTCAAAATGGAAACCATTCGAACAATTCTTCCTTCCATCCAGGAAGGTCAATTCATGACCACGGTGGATTTAAAGGATGCGTATCTACATATTCCTATCCACAAGGAACATCATCGGTTCCTAAGGTTCGCATTCCTGGACAAGCATTACCAGTTCGTGGCGCTTCCTTTCGGATTAGCCACTGCTCCAAGGATTTTCACAAAGGTACTAGGGTCCCTTCTAGCTGTGCTAAGACCAAGGGGCATTGCTGTAGTACCTTACTTGGACGACATTCTGATTCAAGCGTCGTCCCTTCCTCAAGCAAAGGCTCACACGGACATCGTCCTGGCCTTTCTCAGATCTCACGGATGGAAAGTGAACGTGGAAAAGAGTTCTCTATCTCCGTCAACAAGGGTTCCCTTCTTGGGAACAATAATAGACTCTTTAGAAATGAGGATTTTTCTGACAGAGGCCAGAAAAACAAAACTTCTAGACTCTTGTCGGATACTTCATTCCGTTCCTCTTCCTTCCATAGCGCAGTGCATGGAAGTGATAGGTTTGATGGTAGCGGCAATGGACATAGTTCCTTTTGCGCGCATTCATCTAAGACCATTACAACTGTGCATGCTCAGTCAGTGGAATGGGGACTATACAAACTTGTCTCCGAGGATACAAGTAAATCAGAGGACCAGAGACTCACTCCGTTGGTGGCTGTCCCTGGACAACCTGTCACAAGGGATGACCTTCCGCAGACCAGAGTGGGTCATTGTCACGACCGACGCCAGTCTGATGGGCTGGGGCGCGGTCTGGGGATCCCTGAAAGCTCAGGGTCTTTGGTCTCGGGAAGAATCTATTCTACCGATAAATATTCTGGAACTGAGAGCGATATTCAATGCTCTCAAGGCTTGGCCTCAGCTAGCGAGGGCCAAGTTCATACGGTTTCAATCAGACAACATGACAACTGTTGCGTACATCAACCATCAGGGGGGAACAAGGAGTTCCCTGGCGATGGAAGAAGTGACCAAAATCATTCTATGGGCGGAGTCTCACTCCTGCCACCTGTCTGCTATCCACATCCCAGGAGTGGAAAATTGGGAAGCGGATTTTCTGAGTCGTCAGACATTGCATCCGGGGGAGTGGGAACTCCATCCGGAAATCTTTGCCCAAGTCACTCAACTGTGGGGCATTCCAGACATGGATCTGATGGCCTCTCGTCAGAACTTCAAAGTTCCTTGCTACGGGTCCAGATCCAGGGATCCCAAGGCGGCTCTAGTGGATGCACTAGTAGCACCTTGGACCTTCAAACTAGCTTATGTATTCCCGCCGTTTCCTCTCATCCCCAGGCTGGTAGCCAGGATCAATCAGGAAAGGGCGTCGGTGATCTTGATAGCTCCTGCGTGGCCACGCAGGACTTGGTATGCAGATCTGGTGAATATGTCATCGGCTCCACCATGGAAGCTACCTTTGAGACGAGACCTTCTTGTTCAAGGTCCGTTCGAACATCCGAATCTGGTCTCACTCCAGCTGACTGCTTGGAGATTGAACGCTTGATCTTATCGAAGCGAGGGTTCTCAGATTCTGTTATCGATACTCTTGTTCAGGCCAGAAAGCCTGTAACTAGAAAGATTTACCACAAAATTTGGAAAAAATATATCTGTTGGTGTGAATCTAAAGGATTCCCTTGGGACAAGGTAAAGATTCCTAAGATTCTATCCTTTCTTCAAGAAGGATTGGAGAAAGGATTATCTGCAAGTTCCTTGAAGGGACAGATTTCTGCCTTGTCTGTGTTACTCCACAAAAAGCTGGCAGCTGTGCCAGATGTTCAAGCCTTTGTTCAGGCTCTGGTTAGAATCAAGCCTGTTTACAAACCTTTGACTCCTCCTTGGAGTCTCAACTTAGTTCTTTCAGTTCTTCAGGGGGTTCCGTTTGAACCCTTACATTCCGTTGATATTAAGTTATTATCTTGGAAAGTTTTGTTTTTGGTTGCAATTTCTTCTGCTAGAAGAGTTTCAGAATTATCTGCTCTGCAGTGTTCTCCTCCTTATCTGGTGTTCCATGCAGATAAGGTGGTTTTACGTACTAAACCTGGTTTTCTCCCAAAAGTTGTTTCTAACAAAAACATTAACCAGGAGATTATCGTACCTTCTCTGTGTCCGAAACCAGTTTCGAAGAAGGAACGTTTGTTGCACAATTTGGATGTTGTTCGCGCTCTAAAATTCTATTTAGATGCTACAAAGGATTTTAGACAAACATCTTCCTTGTTTGTTGTTTATTCCGGTAAAAGGAGAGGTCAAAAAGCAACTTCTACCTCTCTCTCCTTTTGGATTAAAAGCATCATCAGATTGGCTTACGAGACTGCCGGACGGCAGCCTCCCGAAAGAATCACAGCTCATTCCACTAGGGCTGTGGCTTCCACATGGGCCTTCAAGAACGAGGCTTCTGTTGATCAGATATGTAGGGCAGCGACTTGGTCTTCACTGCACACTTTTACCAAATTTTACAAGTTTGATACTTTTGCTTCTTCTGAGGCTATTTTTGGGAGAAAGGTTTTGCAAGCCGTGGTGCCTTCCATCTAGGTGACCTGATTTGCTCCCTCCCATCATCCGTGTCCTAAAGCTTTGGTATTGGTTCCCACAAGTAAGGATGACGCCGTGGACCGGACACACCTATGTTGGAGAAAACAGAATTTATGTTTACCTGATAAATTACTTTCTCCAACGGTGTGTCCGGTCCACGGCCCGCCCTGGTTTTTTAATCAGGTCTGATAATTTATTTTCTTTAACTACAGTCACCACGGTATCATATGGTTTCTCCTATGCAAATATTCCTCCTTAACGTCGGTTGAATGACTGGGGTAGGCGGAGCCTAGGAGGGATCATGTGACCAGCTTTGCTGGGCTCTTTGCCATTTCCTGTTGGGGAAGAGAATATCCCACAAGTAAGGATGACGCCGTGGACCGGACACACCGTTGGAGAAAGTAATTTATCAGGTAAACATAAATTCTGTTTTTTGTATTAAGGGGTTAATCATCCATTTGCAAGTGGGTGCAATGCTCTGCTAACTTGTTACATACACTGTAAAAACTTTGTTAGTGTAACTGCCTTTTTTCACTGTTATTTCAAATTTTGCCAAAATTTGTTTCTCTTAAAGGCACAGTAACGTTTTTTATATTGCTTGTTAACTTTGTTTAAAGTGTTTTCCAAGCTTGCTAGTCTCATTGCTAGTCTGTACAAACATGTCTGACACAGAGGAAACTACTTGTTCATTATGTTTAAAAGCCATGGTGGAGCCCCATAGGAAAATGTGTACTAAATGTATTGATTTCACCTTAAACAGTAAAGATCAGTCTTTATCTATAAAAGAATTGTCACCAGAGGGGTCTGTCGAGGGGGAAGTTATGCCGACTAACTCTCCCCATGTGTCGGACCCTTCGCCTCCCGCTCGAGGGACGCACGCTAATATGGCGCCAAGTACATCAGAGATGCCCATAGCGATTACTTTGCAGGACATGGCTGCAATCATGAATAATACCCTGTCACAGGTATTAGCCAGATTGCCTGAATTGAGAGTCAAGCTCGATAGCTCTGGGGTTAGACGAGATACAGAGCACGTAGATGCTGTAAGAGCCATGTCTGATACTGCGTCACAATATGCAGAACCTGAGGACGGAGAGCTTCAGTCTGTGGGTGACGTCTCTGAATCGGGGAGACCTGATTCAGAGATTTCTAATTTTAAATTTAAGCTTGAGAACCTCTGTGTGTTACTTAGGGAGGTATTAGCTGCTCTGAATGACTGACACAATTGCAGTGCCAGAGAAATTGTGTAGGCTGGATAAATACTATGCAGTGCCGGTGAGTACTGATGTTTTTCCAATACCTTAAAGGCTTACAGAAATTATTAGTAAGGAGTGGGATAGACCTGGTGTGCCCTTTTCCCCACCTCCTATATTTAGAAAAATGTTTCCAATAGATGCCACTACACGGGACTTATGGCAGACAGTCCCTAAGGTGGAGGGAGCAGTTTCTACTTTAGCAAAGCGTACCACTATCCCTGTCGAGGACAGTTGTGCTTTTTCAGATCCAATGGATAAAAAATAAGAAGGTTACCTTAAGAAAATGTTTATTCAACAAGGTTTTATCCTGCAGCCCCTTGCATGCATTGCTCCTGTCACTGCTGCTGCGGCGTTCTGGTTTGAGTCTCTGGAAGAGGCCTTTCAGACAGCTACTCCATTGACTGAAATACTTGACAAGCTTAGAGCACTTAAGCTAGTTAATTCTTTTGTTTCTGATGCCATTGTTCATTTGACTAAACTAACGGCTAAGAATTCTGGATTCGCCATCCAGGCGCGTAGGGCGCTATGGCTTAAATCTTGGTCAGCTGACGTGACTTCAAAGTCTAAATTACTTAACATTCCCTTCAAGGGGCAGACCCTATTCGGGCTTGGTTTGAAGGAAATTATTGCTGACATTACTGGAGGTAAGGGTCATACCCTTCCTCAGGACAGGGCCAAATCAAGGGCCAAACAGTCTAATTTTCGTGCCTTTCGAAACTTCAAGGCAGGTGCAACATCAACTTCCTCTGCTACAAAACAAGAGGGAACTTTTGCGCAATCCAAGCCGGCCTGGATATCTAACCAGGCCTGGAGCAAAGGCAAGCAGGCCAGAAAGCCTGCTGCTACCTCTAAGACAGCATGAAGGAACGGCCCCCTATCCGGCAACGGATCTAGTAGGGGGCAGACTTTCTCTCTTCGCCCAGGCGTGGGCAAGAGATGTTCAGGATTCCTGGGCGTTGGAGATCATATCTCAGGGATATCTTCTGGACTTCAAAGCTCCCCCCCCCCCCACAAGGGAGATTTCACCTTTCGAGATTATCTGTAAACCAGATAAAGAAAGAGGCATTCTTACGCTGTGTGCAAGACCTCCTAATAATGGGAGTGATCCATCCAGTTCCACAGATGGAACAAGGACAGGGATTTTATTCAAATCTGTTTGTGGTTCCCAAAAAAGAGGGAACCTTCAGACCAATTTTGGATCTAAAGATCTTAAACAAATTCCTCAGAGTTCCATCGTTCAAAATGGAAACTATTCGGACAATCCTTCCTATGATCCAGGAGGGTCAGTACATGACCACAGTGGATTTGAAGGATGCTTACCTTCACATACCGATTCACAAAGATCATCATCGGTTCCTAAGGTTTGCCTTTCTAGACAGGCATTACCAGTTTGTGGCTCTTCCCTTCGGGTTAGCTACAGCCTCAAGAATTTTTACAAAGGTTCTGGGGTCTCTTCTGGCGGTCCTAAGACCACGGGGCATAGCAGTGGCCCCTTATCTAGACGACATCCTGATACAGGCGTCAAACTTCCAAATTGCCAAATCTCATACGGACATAGTGTTGGCATTTCTGAGTTGCATGGGTGGAAAGTGAACAAGGGTTTCCTTCCTAGGAACTCTGATAGATTCTGTAGAAATGAAAATTTACCTGACGGAGTCCAGGTTATCAAAGCTTCTAAATTCCTGCCGTGTTCTTCACTACATTCCGCGCCCTTCGGTGGCTCAGTGCATGGAAGTGATCGGCTTAATGGTAGCGGCGATGGACATAGTGCCATTTGCGCGCCTACATCTCAGACCGCTGCAATTATGCATGCTCAGTCAGTGGAATGGGGATTACACAGATTTGTCCCCTCTGCTAAATCTGGATCAAGAGACCAAAGATTCTCTTCTCTGGTGGCTATCTCGGGTCCATATGTCCAAAGGTATGACCTTTCGCAGGCCAGATTGGACAATTGTAACAACAGATGCCAGCCTTCTAGGTTGGGGTGCAGTCTGGAATTCCCTGAAGGCTCAGGGATCGTGGACTCAGGAGGAGAAACTCCTCCCAATAAATATTCTGGAGTTAAGAGCAATATTCAATGCTCTTCTAGCTTGGCCTCAGTTAGCAACCCTGAGGTTCATCAGATTTCAGTCGGACAACATCACGACTGTGGCTTACATCAACCATCAAGGGGGGACCAGGAGCTCCCTAGCGATGTTAGAAGTCTCCAAGATAATTCGCTGGGCAGAGACTCACTCTTGCCATCTATCAGCAATCCATATCCCAGGTGTAGAGAACTGGGAGGCGGATTTTCTAAGTCGTCAGACTTTTCATCCGGGGGAGTGGGAACTCCATCCGGAGGTGTTTGCTCAATTGGTTCATCGTTGGGGCACACCAGAATTGGATCTCATGGCGTCTCGCCAGAACGCCAAGCTTCCTTGTTACGGATCCAGGTCCAGGGACCCAGAAGCGACGCTGATAGATGCTCTAGCAGCACCGTGGTTCTTCAGCCTGGCTTATGTGTTTCCACCGTTTCCTCTGCTCCCTCGACTGATTGCCAAAATCAAACAGGAGAGAGCATCTGTGATCTTGATCGCGCCTGCGTGGCCACGCAGGACCTGGTATGCAGACCTGGTGGACATGTCATCCTTTCCACCTTGGCCTCTGCCTCTGAGACAAGACCTTCTACTACAAGGTCCTTTCAATCATCCAAATCTAATTTCTCTGAGACTGACTGCCTGGAGATTGAACGCTTGATTTTATCAAGGCGTGGCTTCTCCGAGTCAGTCATTGATACCTTAATACAGGCACGAAAGCCTGTAACCAGGAAAATCTACCATAAGATATGGCGCAAATATCTTCATTAGTGTGAATCCAAGAATTACTCATGGAGTAAGGTTAGGATTCATAGGATATTGTCCTTTCTCCAAGAGGGTTTGGATAAAGGATTATCAGCTAGTTCTTTAAAGGGACAGATTTCTGCTCTGTCTATCCTTTTGCACAAGCGTCTGACAGAGGTTCCAGACGTCCAGGCATTTTGTCAGGCTTTGGTTAGAATTAAGCCTGTGTTTAAACCTGTTGCTCCTCCATGGAGCTTAAACTTGGTTCTTAAGGTTCTTCAAGGAGTTCCGTTTGAACCCCTTCATTCCATTGATATCAAACTTTTATTTTGGAAATTTCTGTTTTTGATGGCTATTTCCTCGGCTCGTAGAGTCTCTGTGTTATCAGCTTTACAATGTGATTCTCCTTATCTGATTTTCCATACAGATAAAGTAGTTCTGCGTACAAAACCTGGGTTTTTACCTAAGGTAGTTTCCAACAAGAATATCAATCAAGAGATTGTTGTTCCATCATTGTGTCCTAATCCTTCTTCAAAGAAGGAACGTCTTTTACATAATTTGGACGTAGTCCGTGCTTTAAAGTTTTACTTACAAGCGACTAAAGATTTTCGTCAAACATCTTCCCTGTTTGTTGTTTACTCTGGACAGAGGAGAGGTCAAAAGGCTTCGGCAACCTCTTTCTTTTTGGCTTCGGAGCGTAATACGCTTAGTCTATGAGACTGCTGGACAGCAGCCCCCTGAAAGGATTACAGCTCATTCTACTAGAGCTGTGGCTTCCACCTGGGCCTTTTAAAATGAGGCTTCTGTTGAACAGATTTGCAAAGCGGCGACTTGGTCTTCGCTTTATACCTTTTCAAAATTTTACAAATTTGATACTTTTGCTTCTTCGGAGGCTATTTTTGGGAGAAAGGTTCTACAGGCAGTGGTCCCTTCCGTTTAAGTACCTGCCTTGTCCCTCCCTTCATCCGTGTACTTTAGTAATGGATGATCCGTTGACTGGATACACCTAACAAGAGAAAACATAATTTATGCTTACCTGATAAATTTATTTCTCTTGTGGTGTATCCAGTCCACGGCCCGCCCTGTCCTTTTAAGGCAGGTCTATATTTTAAACTACAGTCACCACTGCACCCTATGGTTTCTCCTTTCTCGGCTAGTTTCGGTCGAATGACTGGATATGGCAGTTAGGGGAGGAGCTATATAGCAGCTCTGCTGTGGGTGATCCTCTTGCAACTTCCTGTTGGGAAGGAGAATATGCCACAAGTAATGGATGATCCGTGGACTGGATACACCACAAGAGAAATAAATTTATCAGGTAAGCATAAATTATGTTTTTCTTCATTGGTTATTTCGATCATAACTCAGAAGAGATTGCCATAGGTTATAGCGTTAATATCTATTTCTTCTTCTAGATAAGACGAGTCCACGGATTCATCCTTACTTGTGGGATATTATCCTCCTGCTAACAGAAAGTGGCAAAGAGCACCACAGCAGAGCTGTCTATATAGCTCCTCCCTTGACTCCACCCCCAGTCATTCTCTTTGCCTATACTAAGTAATAGGAAGAGGTAAAGTGAAAGGGTGATAAAATGATAGTTTTTATTTTCTTCAAGCAAGACTTTTTTATTTTAAATGGTACTGGTGAGTGCTATTTTTACTCAGGCAGCATATGGAAGAAGATTTCTGCCTGGAGGCTGATGATCTTAGCTGTGGTTACTAAGATCCAGAGGAGTTCCCACAGAATGGCTGAGGAGTACTTGAGAAGCTTCAGTGTGGGGAACGGTCTTTATGCTACAAGAATTAAGGTATGTTCAGTCATTTTTTCTGAAGAGACTGTGGTATTTCTGAACCGGCTGACATTGTTCCAATGAGGGAAGGGGTAAGCAGTAATTCTACAGACAATGAAGGGATGTTACTGGGTCCTGTTATATTATGGGCTATAACTTGAAAGACACTGGTTGCATAATGTTTGTGTGAAAACTATTTATGTGCAGGGGCAAATAATGTTTTTTTCTGATACTAACGTTTGTGTGTGATATGGCACTGGAGGGTTTCACATGGCTGACAAATTGTACTGGGTATATAGAAACCCACATGGCTATTACCTATAACGCTTTGCAGCGTTTTTTCACTAGGCTGAGACATCGTGTATGATGGACGGGGCCTAATTTTGCACCTTAGATGCGCAGTTGTATTTCACATAGAGGCAGCAAGCTCCAGCTCCGGTGGGCCTCAACTGAAGAGATAGCCTTATCGAAGTGAGAGTGTATTTCTCAGACCCCAGAGGGCAGGTAGGCGCCACAGCAGAGCTGTGGTGAGGTTCCAGGGGATTGATAGTTTATTCTCATAAGGTTTTTTTGGGTAATGTTTTTGCTAATAAAGGGTTAATAGTCCCTTACTTGTGGTGCAATCTTAGGCTGCCAGATTAGACACTTATATGATAATTGTGAGTGTTAAAACCTTTTAAAGCAGTTTTGGAAAAATTGTATGCTTTTTTCTCTTAAAGGCGCAGTACCGTTTTTTCAGATTGTTGTTTTTTTCATTAAATAAAGTGTTTTCAAGTCTTTTTGTGCTCATTACTAGCCTGTTCAACATGTCTGACATTGAGGAAAGTCAATGCTCTATGTGTTTAGAAGCCATGGTGGAACCCCCACTTAAAATGTGTCCCTCATATACTGAAAGGGCCTTACATTGCAAGGAACATATTTTAGTTGATAAAAGTATGTCTCAGGATGATTCTCAGTCTGAAGAGAATCAGGTTATGCCATCTAATTCTCCCCAAGTGTCACAACCTTTAACGCCTGCTCAGGCGACGCCAAGTACTTCTAGTGCATCTAATTCTTTTACCCTGCAGGATATGGCTGCAGTAATGTATACTACCCTTACAGATGTATTGTCTAAACTGCCAGGTTTACAGGGTAAGCGCAGTAGGTCAGGTGTTAGAGTAAATGCTACGCCCTCTGACGCTTTATTGGCCATCTTTTTAATGTACCCTCACAGTGTTCTGAATTGGGGGTGGTGGATTTACTGTCTGAGGGAGAGCTTTCAGACTTAGGAAAGATGTTCCCTCTAACAGACTCAGATGTGACGGCCCTTAAATTTAAGCTTGAACACCTCCGCTTGTTACTCCAAAGGTTTTAGCGATTCTGGATGATTTTGTCCCTATTGTAATTCCACCAGAGAAATTGTGTAAAATATATAAATATCTAGAGGTCCATTCTTACACTAATGTTTTTCCAGTACCTAGAAGGATTTCTGACATTGTTACTAAGGAATGGGATAGACCAGGCATTCCGTTCTCTCCCCCTCCTACTTTTAAGAAAAGTTTCCCATATCTGACACCATTCAGGATTCCTGGCAGACGGTCCCTAAAGTGGAGGGAGCTTTTTCTACCCTGGCTAAGCGTACAACTATACCTATTGAGGACAGTTGTGCTTTCAAAGATCCTATGGATAAAAAATTAGAGGGTCTGTTAAAGAAATTGTTTATTCATCAGGGTTTTCTTCTACAACCTATATCGTGCATTGTTCCAGTAACTACTACAGCAGCTTTTTGGTTTGAGGCCCTAGAGGAGTCTCTTAAGGTTAGATTAGATGATATTTTGGATAGAATTAAGGCTCTCAAGCTAGCTAATTCTTTTATTACAGATGCCGCTTTTCAAATGGCTTAATTAGCGGCAAAGAATGCAGGCTTTGCCATTTTATCGTGTAGAGCATTTTGGCTTAAGTCTTGGTCTGATGTGTCATCAAAATCTAAGCTGTTAGCTATTCCTTTCAAAGGTAAGACCCTATTCCGGCCTAAACTGAAGGAGATCATTTCTGACATCACTGGAGGTAAAGGCCATGCCCTTCCTCAGGACAAGACGGTTAAAATGAGGGCCAAACAAAATAATTTTCGTTCCTTTCGAAACTTTAAAGGTGGACCCTCTACTTCCTCCTCCGCCACAAAGCAGGAGGGGAATTTTGCACAATCCAAGTCAGTCTGGAGACCTAACCAGACCTGGAATAAAGGTAAAAAGGCCAAGAAGCCCGCTGCTGCTTCCAGGACAGCATGAAGGGGCAGCCCCCGATCCGGGACCGGATCTAGTAGGGGGCAGACTTTCTCTCTTCTCTCAGGCTTGGGCAAGGGACGTTCAGGATCCCTGGGCATTAGAAATCGTGACCCTGGGGTATCAACTAGAATTCAAGGATTTTCTCCCAAGAGGGAGATTTCACCTTTCACGTTTGTCTGTAGACCAGACAAAAAGAGAGGCGTTCTTATGCTGTGTAAAAGACATATACCATGGGTGTAATCTGTCCAGTTTTAAAACTAGAACAGGGCCATGGTTTTTACTCAAATCTGTTCGTGGTTCCCAAAAAAGAGGGAACCTTCAGACCGATTTTAGATCTCAAATGCCTAAACAAATTTCTCAGAGTCCCATCTTTCAAGATGGAGACCATTCAAACTATTTTACCAATGATCCAGGAGGGTCAATATATGACTACCGTGGATTTAAAGGATGCGTATCTTCACATTCCTATCCACAAAGATCATCACCAGTTTCTCAGGTTCGCCTTCCTGGACAAACACTACCAGTTTGTGGCCCTTCCTTTCGGGTTGGCCACAGCTCCCAGAATCTTCACAAAGGTGCTAGGGTCCCTTCTGGCAGTCCTAAGGCCGCGGGGCATAGCAGTGGCGCCCTATCTGGACGATATTTTGATTCAGGCATCAACTTTCCAGCTAACCAAATCTCACACGGACATTGTGTTGGCTTTTCTAAGAACTCATGGGTGGAAGGTGAATATATAAAAGAGTTCACTAGTTCCACTGACAAGAGTTCCATTCCTAGGAACTCTGATAAACTCGATAGACATGAAAATATTTCTGACGGAGGTCAGAAAGTCAAAGATCTTAACTACTTGCCGGACACTTCAGTCCACTCCTCGGCCATCAGTGGCGCAGTGTATGGAGGTCATCGGATTAATGGTAGCGGCAATGGACATCGTTCCGTTTGCTTGCTTACATCTCAGACAACTGCAACTGTGCATGCTCAGACAGTGGAATGGGGATTATGCGGATTTATCTCCTCAGATAAATCTGGATCTAGAAACCAGAGACTCTCTTCTTTGGTGGTTGTCATAGGATCATCTGTCCCAGGGAATGTGCTTCTGCAGACCAGCATGGGTCATAGTGACGACGGACGCCAGCCTCTTGGGCTGGGGTGCAGTCTGGAATTCCCTGAAGGCTCAGGGTGTTTGGACTCAGGAGGAGTCCCTACTTCCAATCAATATTCTGGAACTGAGAGCAATATTCAACGCGCTTCAAGCGGACAATATCACGTCTGTAGCATATATCAATCATCAAGGGGGAACAAAGAGTTCTCTAGCAATGATGGAAGTTTCCAAGATAATTCAATGGGCAGAGACTCACTCGTGCCATCTATCAGCAATCTATATCCCAGCGGATTTTCTCAGTCGTCAGAATTTTCATCCGGGGGAGTGGGAGCTCCATCCGGAGGTGTTTGCGGCATTGATTTGTCAATGGATCTGATGGCATCTCGTCAGAATGCCAAACTTCCTTGTTACGGGTCCAGATCAAGGGATCCCCAAGCAGTACTGATAGATGCTCTAGCAGTACCTTGGTCGTTCAACCTGGGTTATGCGTTTCCTCCTTTTCCTCTCCTGCCTCGTCTGATTGCCAGAATCAAACAGGAGAGGGCTTCTGTAATCTTGATAGCACCTGCGTGGCCACGCAGGACTTGGTATGCAGATCTAGTGGAAATGTCATCTCCGCCACCATGGAAACTGCCACTGAGACAGGACCTTCTCATTCAAGGTCCGTTCCAACATCCAAATCTAAATTCTCTGCAGCTGACTGTCTGGAGATTGAACGCTTGATTTTATCTAAGTCGGTCATTGATACCTTGATTCAGGCTCGGAAGCCTGTCACTAGGAAAATTTACCATAAGATATGGTGTAAATATCTTTATTGGTGCGAATCCAAGGGCTACTCATGGAGTAAGGTTAGGATTCCTAGGATTTTGTCCTTTCTCCAAGAAGGATTGGAGAAGGTATTATCGGCTAGTTCCTTAAAGGGAAAAATTTCTGCTTTGTCAATTTTACTACACAAGCGTCTGGCGGATGTCCCAGACGTTCAGTCTTTTAATCAGGCTTTAGTCAGAATCAAACCTGTGTTTAAACCTGTTGCTCCGCCATGGAGTTTGAATTTAGTTCTAAATGTTCTTCAAGGGGTTCCGATTGAACCCATGCATTCCATAGATATTAAGCTTTTAGCTTGGAAAGTTTTGTTTTTAGTTGCTATCTCTTCTGCTCGAAGAGCTTCTGAGCTTTCTGCGTTACAATGCGACTCGCCTTATCTTATATTCCATTCTGATAAGGTGGTTTTGCGTACTAAACCTGGATTCCTTCCTAAGGTTGTTTCAAATAAGAATATTAATCAAGAAATTGTTGTTCCTTCTCTATGTCCTAATCCTTCTTCTAAGAAGGAGCGTCTGTTACATAACTTCGACGTGGTTCGTGCCTTGAAGTTTTACTTACATGCGACCAAGGATTTCTGTCAAACATCTTCTCTCTTTGTTGTTTATTCTGGAAAGCGTAGGGGTCAAAAAGCTATGGCTACCTCACTCTTTCTTTTTGGCTGAAAAGCATCATCCGCCTGGCATACGAGACTGCTGGACAGCTGCCTCCTGAAAAAATTACAGCTCATGCTACGTTGAACATATTTGTAAGGCTGCGACTTGGTCCTCCCTTCATACCGTTTCCAGATTTTCCAAATTTTATACTTTTGCTTCTTCTGAGGCTATTTTTGGGAGAAAAGTTCTTCAAGCAGTGGTGCCTTCCGTTTAGGTATCTGTCTTGTCCCTCCCGTTCATCCGTGTCCTGTTGCTTTGGTATTGTATCCCACAAGTAAGGATGAATCCGTGGACTCGTTGTATCTAGTAGAAGAAAAGGAAATTTATGCTTACCTGATAAATTGATTTCTTCTAAGATACGACGAGTCCACGGCCCTCCCTGTCATTTTAGACAGATTATATTTTTGTTTTCAAACTTCAGTCACCTCTGCACCTTTTATTTTCTTCTTTTTCTTCCTATTCCTTCGGTTGAATGACTGGGGGTGGAATCAAGGGAGGAGCTATATAGAAAGCTCTGCTGTGGTGCTCTTTGCCACTTCTTGTTAGCAGGAGGATAATATCCCACAAGTAAGGATGAATCTGTGGACTCGTCGTATCGTAGAAGAAATCAATTTATCAGGTAAGCATAAATTTCCTTTTGTTGAAAATCCAAGAGTTCCTTTTGAGGTTGAGTCTGGATCTTAGAAATTGTATCCTTCTCCAAGATGGTCTGGAGAAGGGTTTGTTAGTCAATTTCTCTTAAGGGTTTGATTTTCTTCAAACCAGTTGTAGTAACCTGATGGTCAGCTTAGCTGTCTATCAAGAGGATTGCCGCAGTTTGAAGCCAGCTGCAGCTACTTGCACCTTGTCTTGTTTTTGCAAGCATATCTTTGATTTTGCTAAGCGTCTGGTGGATGTGCCAGGTGTGCAATTTCTTGTCCGGCCCTGGTTAGTATCAGGTCTGTGTTAAGTCTGTTGTTCCACCATGGAATCTTAACTTTGTTCTTTAGATTTTGCAATGGGCTCTGTTTGAGCCTAGGCATTCCATTCATATTAAGTTATTTTCTAGGAATTCCTTCTGTTCAGAGAGTCTCTGAACTCTCGGTTCTGCTGTGTGATTCTCCTTATCTTATATTCAGCAGATAAGACCGTTCCCTGTACCAAGTTTGGTTTTCTTCCTAAGGTTGTTTTTTCAAACACGTATATTATCAGGAATTTGTTGTTCCTTCTCTCTGTCCTAATCCTTCCTATCATAAGGAATGTTTATTTCACAACTGGGAAGTTGTGTGTGCTCTTAAGTTCTTTTTGCAAGCTTCGAAGGCCTTTCGTCAGGCCTTCCGCTTTGTTTTGTTTGTTTTTCCGAACAAGAACCGACTGTGGCTCAACACACAAGTAAACAGAGTAGTAAGTACAGAGCCATAGGTTCAGATCCCCTAACAACCCGGTCGAGCAGAATGCTTCTGCACTTCTCCTTTTCTCTGGTTGAGAAGTATTATTCGTTTTGGCCTATAAAAATTGCTGGAAAGCAACCTCCTGAGAGAATTACAGCTCATTCCACGAAAGCTGTTTCTTCTTCATTTCAAAAATAAAGCTTCTGTGGAACAGAATTGCACGGCTGCAACTTGGTCATTTTTCCATACTTTTTCCAAATTCTGTAAATTCGATTATTTTGCCTCGGCTGAGGCTTCTTTTAGGAGAAAGGTTGTTCAAGCTGTGGTGCCTTCTGTTTAGGTTGCCTGTATTGTCACTCCCTCATCATGTGTCGTCTAGCTTGGGTATTGATTCCCAACAGTAATTGATGATGAACCGTGTTATTAGAAAAAAACTAAATTTATGCTTAACTGATAAATGTATTTATTTCTTGACACAGTGAGTCCACGGCCCGTCCTGTTTTTCAGGCAGTTTTTTGTGATATAAAACTCAGACACCTCTGCACCTTGTGTTATTTCCTTTCTCTCCTTTTCCTTCGGTCGAATGACTGGGGGTTGTGGGAAGGGAAGTGATACTTAACAGCTTTGCTGTGGTGCTCTTTGCCTCCTCCTGCTGGCCAGGAGTGATATTCCCAACAATAATTGATGATGATCCGTGGACTCACTGTGTCAAGAAAGAAATACATTTATCAGGTAAGCATAAATTTA
Source organism: Bombina bombina (assembly GCF_027579735.1). Taxonomy (NCBI): domain Eukaryota; kingdom Metazoa; phylum Chordata; class Amphibia; order Anura; family Bombinatoridae; genus Bombina; species Bombina bombina. The sequence goes on along the minus strand of NW_026511883.1, from coordinate 1,926 downwards.
GTTTTCCTCTGTTTGTTCTCCTTCCTTGGATGAGAGCCGTATCAGGAGCTGGTTTCAGTGATTCTTCAGCCAGTTCTAGATTCTGAATCTGTCTTCATGAAAATTAAGCACCTAGCTTATCTTTGCAAGGTTTTCCTGAATCGGTTATTGTCTCCTTGATCCATGCTCATTAGCCGGTTAATTGTAACTTTCGCCTTAAGGATTTGTGCACATATTTTTACTTTTTCCATACTTCATTTTTTTTTGCCTTAAGCTAATGCTTTCTTTGGGAGCAATGCTTTTCAAGGGCTGGTGCCCTTAGTTTAGGTCCGCATTTTTTGTTTCTCCCTTTCTTCCATTCTGTGTACTCTAGCTTTGGTATTGGTTCCCACTAGTAATTAGAATGGATTTTTGGACTGCTTACCTGATAAATTATTTTCTTTCCTGGCATGGAGAGTCCACGACCCGCCCTGGTTTACTTTCAAGGCGGCTTATTTTGTTTTTCAAAACTTCAGGCACCTCTACACTCTTGGTGTCGTCTTCTCTTTCCATGTTTCCTTCGGCTGAATTACTTGGGATTATGGGACGTGGAAGGATACTTAAAGCTTTGCTGGGGTGTTTTGTCTCCTCCTGGTGGCCAGGAGTTGAATTCCCACTAGTAATTAGAATGGCTTTGTTGACTCTCCATGCCAGGAAAGAAGAGAATTTATCAGGTAAGCATACATTTTGTTTTTTCCCTGATCCATATATTGCTCTTATTGCTTTTTCCTACCTCATTTTGCTTGGCTGTACGTTAGACTAAGGTACTTGTGAAGTGGTTTGGGTTTTATAAAGCTCTTGGTGTTTGGGTATCTTTACCCCATACTAGTGGTAGCGTTTGGTAAATTCCAGGAGTAATGGATCGAGGAAACTCACCACTATGAAAGAATGAATTTATCAGGTAAGTATAAATTAAGATTTTAATGCATAATTATTGACAAAATAACTAAGCCATATTCTGAGACTTAGTATAGAAGGAAGGCTTATTTGAAAGGGCTCAAACACTGGTGGACACTGTTAAGGGGCAATGGATTATTTTTTTTACAAAAATCTGATATTTATACAAGTTTATATTACATTTGAGACACTTTTTTGGGGTTTATTCCGCATGGCATATGTTTATACACCTATTTTTGCTTGGGAAGGCCCCACATCTCCAGAGTGAAGAGGGAGGGGGCCTGAAATTCGCGCCTCAGTTGCGCAGTTGATTTTACAGACAGCTTCATGCAGCTCCATGTGAAGAGTCCAGAGATTACTTGAGGACTTCAGAGAGGCTTATTTTTTATCAAAAGCAATCCCCAAGGAAGGTAGGGCCACAGCAGAGGCTGTGGCATGGTGCTGTAGTTTGCTAACCGGTTGCCAGCTTTAATTCGCTCCGGTTTGGGCAGTAAGGGGTTAATTGAAATTTACTGTGCAATCATTTCAAAGCATTAGGATCATATGGTGAAAATTTCATAACGATCGGATGATTTTTGGAGATTTAGTAAAAAAGTGTGCGCTTTTTATTATTTAAAGGCACAGTACCGTTTTTTTTCAAAAATTGTATTTTACTGTATTTGAGTGCTGTCTAAGTCTGTTTAACATGTCTGAGCCTGCAGATAGACCTTTTTCTATGTGTTTAATAGCCATGGCGGTACCCCCTTTACATTTGTGTTTAAAGTGTGCTAAGGTATCTAAACAATTTAAAGACCATGCAGTGACACTTAACCCCTTAACGACCAACGACGTATGCCATACGTCCTCAAAAAAAAAGCACTTAACGACCGAGGACGTATGGCATACGTCGTCGGTTTAACAGAGCACTGGAAGCGATCGAAATCGCTTCCAGCTGCTCTAACAGTATTGCAGGCTTGCCTTGATGTCTAGGCATCCTGCAATACTGTTCCCGAGTGCCGGGAACGGATTGAT
>NW_026511882.1:5000-35000 GCF_027579735.1 Bombina bombina | reverse complement strand
GAAATCTAAATACAGTTGTTTGAATCATGTAAGTCATGTGCTTTCACTGTGTTAATCCCAACCCAGACGCAATGTCTACATTATGTATATTTCAGTGTCAGCAGTTACATAGCATGAGTCACTTAAACTTGTGCTAATTATCAGTTCTTTTGAAAGATGTTTGTAGCTTCAAAATACACAGACGGATCGGCTACATCTTGGGCAGGAAGTACCTATGTGAGCATGTGTCCTGATCTAGGCATCAGAATGCTGTCTTTTACATAGCAGGAGGTGGGCTTCAAATGCTATGTTAATTTTTCATTATGATAAACCTGTTTCCACCCAGCCAAAATCATCTTGTAGGGGCTTTTATAGTAAATAGAACTGTTGTTATCCCAAACTTATGAGACACAAAATACAAATGGTTTTAGAGTAGAGATAGGGGTTTTTCAATTTACACCTCAGCAAGAAAGTGTTCCTTTTAAGATGATCTCTTCCACAGATAGCCCTGAAAGCAATATCTTTTGATGAAATGGGAACAAAGGGGTTTTGTTTATACAGCCAAACATTCATCTGGCATAGATGACAGCAATCATAGTGAATAGAGTTGTTGCAAATAGTCTCATATACAACCAATCATGTGGTCTCACCAACTATATATGAATAATTTCCAATTATATATATATATATATATATATATATGTATATGATATTCATGTATAATATTCATATACCCTGACATAAATCCCCCTTTCAAATTCCAATATATGTAGGACACATGTATTTGAATTGGATCAAAGTCAGTGGTACTCGGTGAGGATGTTGGCCGTATACATCATAGACAGTCTCCTATGTGGAGAGTCCATCATTTTTGAGCCTTCATGTTTATCAGCTAGTCATCTTTAAACTACAGTAGGTCTTTAGTGCTTTTTGACAGTAGGTTTGAACATCTTTCAACATGTGTGGCCAAAAAGCATAATCACGCAATATTTCATACGTGAGTTTGGCACCACGATGACCAGATGTGGGAGCATCATGGGCATGTTGAAGCATTAGACCTCTGAACCTGGTGGGTACTACCCATTGCTGGATGCCAGTTTTGGAGGTTCTAATTAATAAACCATCCTGTAACTTGAATTGTTATCTGGACTTCATTAAGATTCTAAGATCCACTTTGCCAATACAATCATCTTTTGATATGGGGTTGCTTTCCGGATCTTCTATGTGTTTATAGAAGGTGCCTACAATGGGGTCTTCTTTTTAACTAGTGATCAGGTCCTCACTAGGAGAATCCTGACTCCATTGTACCATGTTAGGCCCACTCTGTTTTGCCTGGTTTCTGGTAATGGCTTCTACCTGAATTGCACCCATTAAGTGGTCAATATTAAGGAGTTCTCGAGTTATGGCTCCTTGTTTGGCTAATGAATCTGCAAGATCATTTCCTTCCTTATCTGGGCCTAGAACCCTGGAATGACCCTTGGTCTTTTTCCAGTGTATGGTTAAATCATTGGATACCACCAGATTATCAATCTCTCAGAACAACTTGCCATGCTTGACTGGTTTGTTATTGCTTTTCTGCATACCATTTCTTTTCCAAGTTGGCAGGTATTCAACAAAACTGTCACGCACATAATTTGAGTCAGTTATGATCACAAATTCGTGAATACCATGTTCAATAGCCATTTCAACGGTTTTTAGAACAGCAGTGAGTTCTGCAACTTGACTGGATCTTGGTCCAATGTTAAAACCTATAGATAATTTTGAGAATCCATTTGCCCAAGTTATACCAATGCCAGCGACTAATCTGCGCTCATTATCAATAGTGGCATGGTAAGAACAACCATCAACATATACCCAAGGTAATGTTTGACAATTGTCCTCATTGTACATTTTATATGGGGAAAGCAATTGTTCCTCCAGGAAATCATCTTCTGATAATTCTTCCCCAGGATCTCTAGCAGTACAGTCGTGGAGCTCAGCAAGCCCCTGTGCGACTGGATTCTTTTTTATTCTGCTTGTAGCGAATTTCTAAGGGCCAGCCTTTTAAGGAAAGAGTCCACGCTGTTATGCGACTATTAGACAAATTCCCATCTCTTATTCTCTCACTTTGCAAATATAACAAAGGCTGGTGGGCCGTTTCTACAATAATCTTCTCACCCTGTATATAGCTGCAGAAATTTTGTAGAGCCCATACAGTAGATAAGAGGGCTTTTTCGCAAACGCTAAATTTTATTTCTACTGGGGATAGAGTTTTGCTCGCATAAGCAATGGCTTTGCTTAAATTATCATGCTTCTGGTATAAAAACATAATTTATGCAAGAACTTACCTGATAAATTCATTTCTTTCATATTAGCAAGAGTCCATGAGCTAGTGACGTATGGGATATACATTCCTACCAGGAGGGGCAAAGTTTCCCAAACCTCAAAATGCCTATAAATACACCCCTCACCACACCCACAAATCAGTATAACGAATAGCCAAGAAGTGGGGTGATAAGAAAAAAGTGCGAAGCATAAATATAAGGAATTGGAATAATTGTGCTTTATACAAAAAAATCATAACCACCACAAAAAAGGGTGGGCCTCATGGACTCTTGCTAATATGAAAGAAATGAATTTATCAGGTAAGTTCTTACATAAATTATGTTTTCTTTCATGTAATTAGCAAGAGTCCATGAGCTAGTGACGTATGGGATAATGACTACCCAAGATGTGGATCTTCCACGCAAGAGTCACTAGAGAGGGAGGGATAAAATAAAGACAGCCAATTCCGCTGAAAAAAATCCACACCCAAAAATAAAGTTTAAATCTTATAAAGAAAAAAACTGAAAATATAAGCAGAAGATTCAAACTGAAACAGCTGCCTGAAGTACTTTTCTACCAAAGACAGCTTCAGAAGAAAACACATCAAAATGGTAGAATTTAGTAAAAGTATGCGAAGAAGACCAAGTTGCTGCTTTGCAAATCTGATCAACCGAAGCTTCATTCCTAAACGCCCAGGAAGTAGAAACTGACCTAGTAGAATGAGCTGTAATCCTTTGAGGCGGAGTTCTACCCGACTCGACATAAGCATGATGAATTAAAGATTTCAACCAAGATGCCAAAGAAATGGCAGAGGCCTTCTGACCTTTCCTAGAACCGGAAAAGATAACAAATAGACTAGAAGTCTTTCGGAAATTCTTAGTAGCTTCAACATAATATTTCAAAGCTCTAACTACATCCAAAGAATGCAATGATTTCTCCTTAGAATTCTTAGGATTAGGACATAATGAAGGAACCACAATTTCTCTACTAATGTTGTTGGAATTCACAACCTTAGGTAAAAATTTAAAAGAAGTTCGCAACACCGCCTTATCCTGGTGAAAAATCAGAAAAGGAGACTCACAAGAAAGAGCAGATAATTCAGAAACTCTTCTGGCAGAAGAGATGGCCAAAAGGAACAAAACTTTCCAAGAACGTAATTTAATGTCTAATGAATGCATAGGTTCAAACGGAGGAGCTTGAAGAGCCCCCAGAACCAAATTCAAACTCCAAGGAGGAGAAATTGACTTAATGACAGGTTTTATACGAACCAAAGCTTGTACAAAACAATGAGTATCAGGAAGATTAGCAATCTTTCTGTGAAAAAGAACAGAAAGAGCAGAGATTTGTCCTTTCAAGGAACTTGCAGACAAACCTTTATCCAAACCATCCTGAAGAAACTAATATTCTCGGAATTCTAAAAGAATGCCAGGAAAAATGATGAGAAAGACACCAAGAAATATAAGTCTTCCAGACTCTATAATATATCTCCCTAGATACAGATTTACGAGCCTGTAACATAGTATTAATCACAGAGTCAGAGAAACCTCTTTGACTAAGAATCAAGCGTTCAATCTCCATACCTTTAAATTTAAGGATTTGAGATCCTGATGGAAAAAAGGACCTTGCGACAGAAGGTCTGGCCTTAACGGAAGAGTCCACGGTTGGCAAGAGGCCATCCGGACAAGATCCGCATACCAAAACCTGTGAGGCCATGCTGGAGCTACCAGCAGAATAAACAAGCATTCCTTCAGAATCTTGGAGATTACTCTTGGAAGAAGAACTAGAGGCGGAAAGATATAGGCAGGATGATACTTCCAAGGAAGTGACAATGCATCCACTGCTTCCGCTTGAGGATCCCTGGATCTGGACAGATACCTGGGAAGTTTCTTGTTTGGATGAGAGGCCATCAGATCTATTTCTGGAAGTCCCCACCTTTGAACAATCTGAAGAAATACCTCTGGGTGAAGAGACCATTCGCCCGGATGTAACGTTTGGCGACTGAGATAATCCGCTTCCCAATTGTCTATACCTGGGATATGAACCGCAGAAACTAGACAGGAGCTGGATTCCGTCCATACCAGAATTCGAGATACTTCTTTCATAGCCAGAGGACTGTGAGTCCCTCCTTGATGATTGATGTATGCCACAGTTGTGACATTGTCTGTCTGAAAACAAATGAACGATTCTCTCTTTAGAAGAGGCCAAAACTGAAAAGCTCTGAAAATTGCACGGAGTTCCAAAATATTGATCGGTAATCTCACCTCCTGAGATTCCCAAACCCCTTGTGCTGTCAGAGACCCCCACACAGCTCCCCAACCTGTAAGACTTGCATCTGTTGAAATTACAGTCCAGGTCGGAAGAACAAAAGAAGCCCCCTGAACTAAACGATGGTGATCTGTCCACCACGTCAGAGAGTGTCGTACAATCGGTTTTAAAGATATTAATTGAGATATCTTTGTGTAATTCCTGCACCACTGGTTCAGCATACAGAGCTGAAGAGGTCGCATGTGAAAACAAGCAAAGGGGATCGCGTCCGATGCAGCAGTCATAAGACCTAGAATTTCCATGCATAAGGCTACCGAAGGGAATGATTGTGACTGAAGGTTTCGACAAGCTGATATCAATTTAGACGTCTCTTGTCTGTCAAAGATAGAGTCATGGACACTGAATCTATCTGGAAACCTAAAAAGGTTACCCTTGTCTGAGGAATCAATGAACTTTTTGGTAAATTGATCCTGCAACCATGATGTTGAAGAAACAACACAAGTCGATTCGTATGAGATTCTGCTAAATGTGAAGACTGAGCAAGTACCAAGATATCGTCCAAATAAGGAAATACCACAATACCCTGTTCTCTGATTACAGACAGAAGGGCACCGAGAACCTTTGTAAAAATTCTTGGAGCTGTTGCTAGGCCAAACGGCAGAGCCACAAACTGGTAATGCTTGTCTAGGAACGAGAATCTCAGAAACTGATAGTGATCTGGATGAATCGGAATATGCAGATATACATCCTGTAAATCTATTGTAGACATATAATGCCCTTGCTGAACAAAAGGCAGGATAGTCCTTACAGTTACCATTTTGAATGTTGGTATCCTTACATAACGATTAAATATTTTTAGATCCAGAACTGGTCTGAAGGAATTCTACTTCTTTGGTACAATGAAGAGATTTGAATAAAACCCCAGCCCCTGTTCCAGAACTGGAACTGGCATAATTACTCCAGCCAACTCTAGATCTGAAACACATTTCAGAAATGCTTGAGCCTTCGCTGGATTTACTGGGACACGGGAAAGATAAAATCTCTTTGCAGGAGGCCTTATCTTGAAGCCAATTCTGTACCCTTCTGAAACAATATTCTGAATCCAAAGATTGTGAACGGAATTGATCCAAATTCCTTTGAAAAAACGTAATCTGCCCCCTACCAGCTGAGCTGGAATGAGGGCCGCACCTTCATGTGGACTTAGGAGCTGGCTTTGATGTTTTAAAAGGCTTGGATTTATTCCAGACTGGAGATGGTTTCCAAACTGATACCGCTCCTGAGGATGAAGGATCAGGCTTTTGTTCCTTGTTGTGACGAAAGGAACGAAAACGATTATTAGATCTAAATTTACCTTTAGATTTTTTTATCCTGTGGTAAAAAAGTTCCTTTCCCTCCAGTAACAGTTGAGATAATAGAATCCAACTGAGAACCAAATAATTTATTACCCTGGAAAGAAAGGGAAAGCAAAGTAGACTTAGAAGACATATCAGCATTCCAAGTTTTAAGCCATAAAGCTCTTCTAGCTAAAATAGCTAGAGACATATACCTGACATCAACTCTAATGATATCAAAGATGGCATCACAAATAAAATTATTAGCATGTTGAAGAAGAATAATAATGCTATGAGAATTATGATCTGTTACTTGTTGCGCTAAAGCTTCTAACCAAAAAGTTGAAGCTGCAGAAACATCCGCTTAAGATATAGCAGGTCTAAGAAGATTACCTGAACACAAGTAAGCTTTTCTTAGAAAGGATTCAATTTTCCTATCTAAAGGATCCTTAAAGGAAGTACCATCTGCCGTAGGAATAGTAGTACGCTTAGCAAGAGTAGAGACAGCCCCATCAACCTTAGGGATTTTGTCCCAAAACTCTAATCTGTCAGATGGCACAGGATATAATTGCTTAAAAAGTTTAGAAGGAGTAAATGAATTACCCAAATTATCCCATTCCCTGGAAATTACTTCAGAAATAGCACCAGAGACAGGAAAAACTTCTGAAATAACTACAGGAGATTTAAAAACCTTATCTAAACATTTAGATTTATTATCAAGAGGACCAGAATCCTCAATTTCTAATGCAATTAGGACTTCTTTAAGTAAAGAACGAATAAATTCCATTTTAATTAAATATGAAGATTTATCAGCATCAACCTCTGAGACAGAATCCTCTGAACCAGAAGAACCATTATCAGAATCAGAATGATGATGTTCATTTAAAAATTCATCTGAAAAAAGAGAAGTTTTAAAAGACTTTTTACGTTTACTAGAAGGAGGAATAACAGACATAGCCTTCTTAATGGATTTAGAAACAAAATCTCTTATGTTAACAGGAACACTCTGAGTATTAGATGTTGATGGAACAGCAACAGGTAATGTAACAGTACTAAAGGAAATATTATCTGCATTAACAAGTTTGTCATGACAAACAGTACAAACAACAGCTGGAGGAACAGATACCATAAGTTTACAGCAGATACACTTAGCTTTGGTAGCTCCAGCACCAGGCAGCGATTTTCCAGAAGTATCTTCTGACTCAGTTTCAACGTGGGACATCTTGCAATATGTAATAGAAAAAACAACATATAAAGCAAAATTGATCGAATTCCTTAAATGACAGTTTCAGGAATGGGAAAAAATGCCTGTGAACAAGCTTCTAGCAACCAGAAGCAATAAATAATGAGACTTAAATAATGTGGAGACAATAGTGACGCCCATATTTTTTTAGCGCCAAAAAAAGACGCCCACATTATTTGGCGCCTAAATGCTTTTGGCGCCAAAAATGACGCCACATCCGGAACGCCGACACTATTGGCGCAAAAAAAACGTCAAAAATGACGCAACTTCCGGCGACACGTATGACGCCGGAAACAGAAAAATTTTTTGCACCAAAAAAGTCCGCGCCAAGAATGACACAATAAAAAGAAGCATGTTCAGCCCCCGCGAGCCTAACAGCCCACAGGGAAAAAAGTCAAATTTTAAGGTAAGAAAAAATTGATTTATTCATATGCATTATCCCAAATATGGAACTGACTGTCTGAAATAAGGAACGTTGAACATCCTGAGTCAAGGCAAATAAATGTTTGAATACATATATTTAGAACTTTATAAAAAAGTGCCCAACCATAGCTTAGAGTGTCACAGAAAATAAGACTTACTTACCCCAGGACACTCATCTACAAGTTGTAGAAAGCCAAACCAGTACTGAAACGAAAATCAGTAGAGGTAATGGTATATATAAGAGTATATCGTCGATCTGAAAAGGGAGGTAAGAGATGAATCTCTACGACCGATAACAGAGAACCTATCAAATAGACCCCGTAGAAGGAGATCATTGAATTCAAATAGGCAATACTCTCCTCACATCCCTCTGACATTCACTGCACGCTGAGAGGAAAACCGGGCTCCAACCTGCTGCGGAGCGCATATAAACGTAGAATCTAGCACAAACTTACTTCACCACCTCCATAGGAGGCAAAGTTTGTAAAACTGATTTGTGGGTGTGGTGAGGGGTGTATTTATAGGCATTTTGAGGTTTGGGAAACTTTGCCCCTCCTGGTAGGAATGTATATCCCATACGTCACTAGCTCATGGACTCTTGCTAATTACATGAAAGAAATAGCACTCATGCTTACATCCGTGTAACCTGTCTCTAAGAAGAAAGGTTTACCACCTTCAGGGTACGCTAAGCAAGGTGCTTGAGTGAGTTTTCTTTTCAGCTCTTTTATGGCTGTCTCTTGAGACTCACTCCAGTGCCATTTCACATCCGTCTTTAGAAGAAGTAGTAGTGGTTTAGCTAATTCTGCATAATTATCAATGAATTTGCGAGAATAATTTGTCATATCCAGGAAGGATCTCAATTCCTTTAAGATAGTTGGGTTTTTAGAATTTACTATAGCTTCCACCTTTTTCTTCTGAGGATTTAATCCTTCAGAAGTAACTTCATGTCCCAAGAAGTTTACACAAGTGCGGCACCATTGAGCTTTCTGTAGGGATAATTTGACACCTGCCCTTTTAAGTTAGCTGAGGACGTGTTTAAGCTCTGGGATGTGTTTTTCAAAGTCTGTGCTTTTGATAAAAACATCATCAACATAAGATAAGGTCCCCCTTTCCAGTGCATCAGCCATAGCCTTATGCATTAATACAGCAAATTCATGTCCAGAATTTATGTATCCAAAAGGAAGTCTCTGAAATGCAAATTGAATCTTTTGGAAGGAGAATGCCAGCTTATACTCCTTGTCCTCCTCATGTACCTTTATGGTCCAATACCCCTGTGCACAATCAATGGCAATGAATATTTTGGATCCATGCATCTGTGCAAGGCACTGGTCAATGTATGGTACAGGCCAGCCAGACATGTACACTCGTTTGTTTAGCTGTCTCAAATCAGCACACAAACACCATTGTCCATTGGGCTTAAGAATACCTAGAATAGGATTGATGTATGAGCTGTGCACCTGTCTGATAATACCTCTTTCTTCCAAATTCCTTATGATTTCTGCAAGAGAATCATATGAGGCTAAAGGAAGTCTGTATTGTTTGACAAATACAGGTGGTGCATTGGGATCTGTTTGTATTCTTGCAATGTGCAAGTCTGTAGTACCACAGTCATAAGAATCCTTAGCAAAAATATCCTTGTACTCCATCAGGAGTTCTCGCAGCAGTTGGCGTTCATCATCGCTGGAACAGCCATTAGCTAAGGATATTTGCTCCTCGACTATTTGCTGAAATCCTGGAAAGATTTCAGGCTGTCCTATTTCATAGGCTTCTTCCAACCTAGAGGTGAGATCCCCTTGATTATAATTTACATTGCCCCCATGACTCTGGGTATTGGGGTAATCTTGCTGTTTGATCGGCTGATCAAACACTAGAGAGGCTTCTTCAAGCTGAAGGGATAAATAGACTGAATATTAAATAGACCCTCTGGCGTAGATGCAAAGGATTGTTCTATTAATTGTTCTTCAGTTAAGTATCCTTCAGGTATTAGCCTTATTATGTTATTCTGGAATCCAAAAGTGTAATAACTTGATTCCAGCACATATCCTATGGTAGTCCCCTTGGATAAGGTTATATCCTGTGGGGTCATGTTATGTACAATAACATGTATTGGAACAGTTCCAATATTCACCATAGGAGTGTAGGTCACTGTGACACCCAGGTTTTGTAGACTATGGGAGAGGCAAATTAGTGTTTCAGAAGTTTTTAATTTCTGACCTCTCTTTACCTGTAATGGTAAAAAATTTATGAGCCCCGGCAGATTATAACATCGCTAGACACCTGCATATTCACAGCATATGGCAGTTGCTGGTTTGATTTCAGGGCTGCATTTTCATCCTGAAATACTTCAGGGTCCCCCTTTAACCTGCTCCAGAGGCAAGAGTTAATCAAATCTATTTGTATGGCATATCTATGTAAGACATCATTGCCAATGTATATTTGATTATGGGGAGTATTTAAAACTAAAAACAGGTGCTTCACTGACTTATTACCTATAGAGACAGTTAATAAGCACTTACCTGTGATGTTATAGCTTTCAAACCCGTCATCCAGGTCGTTGACCCAGTGGTCTTGGGGAGAAAGATATTTAATCACTTTAGGTTCAGCTATCTGCGCTAATAAGCCTTCGCTTATATAGCTAGCTTCCCGTTTTAAACTCAACTTGGCATATTTTGTTTTACCAAGGTCATGCACTTGTATAGGGATAAATAGATCCTCTAACTAATGACAGGGTATCTTATGACCCTGTTCCCCAGTTTAAATTTTAACCAGACAGTACCGTAAACTTTTAGAGAGTCACCCCCAACTCCTATTAGAGAACCATCAAATTCTTTTATTTTAGGTTTGTGGGGTGTTAGCTCATTTAGCTGTGTGTAGTACCTGTTGGATAAAATAGTTGCCCGAGACCCAGTATCAATTAATCCCATGATAGGGTTGGAGACTGAATCTTGCAGCTCAGCTAATACATAATACCTTCCTGCAGTTTCTATCATTTCACACATAAAATTTGCATTTTTGTACATCTGTGGGCTTCGCCACATGTTACCTGAATCCGCCGTGTCATTCGATGCAGAGGAAACTTCATACCTACCTGTTTCCCCCATGACAAAGTCAGCTGGGTTCTTGTGTACTGCATCTGTGGAAATAAGATTAAGAGAACACTGCAAAGGGAAAGCTTGGTTAATGCTATTAGGCCGAGGTTGCCCGTCATCACAGCTAAATTGTCAGTTTCCGGTCTGTGGGGAGAGAACATGATTAGTACCATTGACATTTATCATTACATTTTGTATATCTCTCCCCTCCCTCTCAGGTGATACTGCAGTATTTATGACTGTGTCTGTGGTCCACTGCTGACCACTGGCTGTACCCCTAAAAAAGTATTGTTTGGTTGCTGAGCCGTAGAAGGTTGACTCATATTAGCGAATTGTTCGCTCAACCGATTTAACTGGGTAAAAAGCATATCGACCTGATTGTACAAGTTACCTCTACTCCTGGGTCTATCTCTTGGTGCCCCATAATAGTGATTCCTGGACCATTGGGTTCCCTCAGGATTAGGGCCGTTATTTCTATTCTGGCGTGGTTGCCCCTGGGGTTCAGCGTTATGATTTTGGGGAGCAGTATATATTTGGGGTGTCTGGTTACCCTGAGAATATCTTCGCCATCTATTGTATCTACCTTTGCGTGGGTACCAATTATTTGGTGAGTATTCTCTTTGTGAGTAATTGTTCACCTGATTATGTCCCCCACTTTGGTTATAGTCTCTCTGCGCCTCAGCCCGTGTAGGGGAAGGGGCAGAGTTAAACCTCTGTGGAGATGGCCTGTTTTGACTGGCCACCTCCGCATAGGTTTTCTTTTTAGACTCCAAATTGAGGGGGCTAGGTGACACCCTAGTTTCTGCCACAATTTTGGGTTTTGATTCCCTTTTCACCCCCTGTTCACTGGACTGCTGAATAGAGTATAATTTTGTACTCTCTTTGATCAGCCATTCCAATGAGCAGTCCTCATAAAAATCTCTAGCTAAGATAATTTTGATGGGTGTAGGCAGTGCTTCAAAAAATAAATTTACAAATTCTGAGCAATCAAATCTGGGATTATCTTCAGCCATACTGTACGCATTTTTCAATTCAGAAAGGAACTCAATGGGACTTTGATTCGCACTACATTTTAAACCATATACCGCTATTTTCGCGGCAGTTTTAGTGCGATGTTGCCCGAATTCCTTTCTGCATTGTCGTTTCACTTCACACCAGGAATGAATATTCATATCCTTTAGTGAAGTAAAGAATTTGTGATGCTTACTGTCAAATACCCAGGGCAGAAATTCAATTTCTAATTTCTCACTTGGTACATTCATTATAGATAATGCGTTTTCAAAAGCCTCTAAAATTATCAATTACAGATTTTGTTCCCTTATTGGAGAATATAGGTACTGCACCCTGTATGAAAGTAACTATTTTATGGGAATCATAGACCTTATTAGACTTACTTTGGGATTCTCAGAGTTTCCCTCATCCGCACCAGCTAAGTTACAGCAGTTTCCTGGATTTACATCATGAGGTGACTGCCTATTTGGGAAATCTATTTCTGACCCATTAGGGGTCATTTGTCTATACTCTTACATATATTTTTGTACCTCGTCCCTGACGCGTTCTATAAGGGATTTAGCATTATCTGCATTATTCTCACTGTTAATATAGGGGTTTTCATTATGGCGATATGACCTTTTAAAATCACTTAATTCCTTCTGGCTTTGCGAGTAAGTCTATGTTATGCTTATCTAAGGCGGTTAGGTTTTGGGCAAATTCATCCATTTTATTTTTGGCTATTTTTACATCCTCTTCGCATCTGCGTGAGGAACGAATACTACTTTCTAGCTCCTGTATTTGCAATTGTTTGTCTATGACACAAAGCGACATTTTGTCAATAATGCATATTACAAGGGGCCAAGATTTTAGTATTAGTTCGTCTCGCTTTTTGGGAGTTTTGCATTGATTAATCATTAATAATTCTTGGAAAAATTAATTTTTTTCATTCCACATATTATTAACGGTAATATTTTTAGCCCTAATTTCAAGCATATCCATAAAATCATTTAATTCACCCGCAATATTAAACTTCTCTTTAATGTGACTTATGACATCTTTCTTAAGGATCTGACCTTTTGTAAGGGGTATTGTGATGGGACCATTTTCAATGCTATGTATACAATTAAATGAGTCACTTCTGGCTACAGACATTATCATATTGGTTTAGTATTTAGTTAAATTAAAATGCTAATACAATTTTTACCAATAAAAAGAGAGAAGAAAAAAAATCTATATTTAAAAAAAAAATAAAAAAATAATAATTTTGAAATATGAAAAATTTATATTTTTTGATGATTTTTGAAATATGAAAAATTTATATTTTTAGCAATTTTTCAAAAATCAATCTTTAACAATATTTCAAAATATCAATCTCGAAATATGAACATCAATATTTCAATTGTCAAAAAAAATAAATTATTTTCAAAATATTAATTTCGAAATATGAATTTTTTTCTCTTTTATAATAATTTCTATTTATTACAAATATATGATATCAATATGATAAATATTAATAAATCTCAGCAAGTGCCTCCATACAATATGTCAGTATATTCATAAAAATCTTTAGTAGTGCTATCCAAATAATATATCAGTCTATCTCAGGGTTATAATACAATACATTTAATAATTTTCCTTTAAAATAAAAACCCTTAACTAATATGCATCTACTAGAAACCACAAAATGAATATAAATATCTGAATTATTTTATTTAGTTAATATCTATGAACATATTGGAATATATTTGTAATACCAGGACATGAAACAATATTATATGCGTTTAAAACTATTAAGATATGCTATACTTCTTACAAAGACCAGAAAAGTTTACCTTTAAAAAAAAGCCTTATTTACAAATAGCTTTTAACTCAATTTGCACAATGGGATTCTAAGTAAAATACTCCGCTATTTATTCACGCTTTCTCTAACACAATTCTATTTCAAAACATCAGAAATTGTATATATTTTTTATGCAAAAAACCAATTCTGACTTATTATATATTTGCACAGATAAACAATTTAAAATTTAGGATTGGTCTAACAGTACACAGGCTATGAAATGTTAACTTGAAATACAAACTATTTCTTTAAATCTGTTACATACAGCAATAATAAATGTTTACTTTAAATATTTGCATACAAACAGGCAAGCTAAAAACTATTTAAGGTTGTGCAATACAATTTAAAATACAAATTGCTCTCTTTAATCTATCCACAATCTTTTAATACGTTACACAGATAAACAGCAATCGATATCGAATATTCCTTAATAGGAATTATTTCACCTCAGAATCACCAATAAGTATATATTGCAATCAATGAGGAAAGGTTGATTAGCTTTGCCAGAGTAAATGGTATCTCACGCCCAGCACCCAGTTACAAGTTAGCTTAGCACAATCCGTCCTCTTTCTATCTTGCATTAAACTTATATAAGTTTTCATAACTGGTGAAAATAAATGGGTGGCCCTCCTTGTCCCTTCTGATTGGATATTTGGAATATCCAATCAGATTGGCCCTTAACGGAGCTGAGCATGTTCACCATGGAAACGCATATTTTGAACAGCTAAATCATTTAACTGTCATATTGGGTTTTGGCCCACGGGTGGCAGCAACGCATACAAAACATTTGACCATTTTTATTTCTATGAAGTGGTTATTCATTAGACTATAACTCTCTACAACAATTATTCACAATATTTGTTTTAGATAGGGTAGTATCCCATGAACTTTCTGGTCATTTCTATACCAAGTACCATTATATTAATATTAAAACAATTATACTGCCAATTATTCCAGATTGGTAGTATTTAAACTCCTGATATATTGCATTTATGCAAATACATCATGTTACATTTCTGTGTATTTCTTCCTGAATATATGAATCTTGTCTATGTAGATCTGAAATAAAAATAAATGTTAATAATCACTTCTCTTCAGGTCCATAAACATCTATTCATGTTCTTAAAAACACAGAGGCTAAGACATTGTATGCTTTCAAAATACACACACACATATATATATATATATACATCCATTTCTATGCAGTATCTTGTATTTATTATCTTTTGGCCCCATCTAGAAAAACAGGAAAACATGTATGTAATATCCCATAAATAGACAGTCTCATATCCATTAATATATATATATATATTTACCTAGGAGTATATTTTATTTGAAATCTAAATACAGTTGTTTGAAACATGTAAGTCATGTGCTTTCACTGTGTTATCCCAACCCAGACGCAATGTCTACATTATTTTTATTTCAGTGTCAGCAGTTACATAGCATGAGTCACTAAACAAACTTGTGCTAATTATCAGTTCTTTTGAAAGATGTTTGTAGCTTCAAAATACACAGACGGATTGGCTACATCTTGGGCATGAAGTCCCTATGTGAGCATGTGTCCTGATCTAGGCATCAGAATGCTGTCTTTTACATAGCAGGAGGTGGGCTTCAAAGGCTATGTTAATTTTTCATTATGATAAACCTGTTTCCACCCAGCCAAAATCATCTTGTAGGGGCTTTTATAGTAAATAGAACTGTTGTTATCCCAAACTTATGAGACACAAAATGGTTTTAGAGTAGAGATAGGGTTTTTTCAATTTACACCTCAGCAAGAAAGTGTTCCTTTTAAGATGATCTCTTCCACAGATAGGCCGAAAGCAATTTCTTTTGATGAAATGGGAACAAAGGGGTTTTGTTTATACAGCCAAACATTCATCTGGCATAGATGACTGCAATCATAGTGAATACAGTTGTTGCAAATAGTCTCATATACAACAAATCATGTGGTCTCACCAACTATATATGAATAATTTCCAAATATATATATATATATATATATATATATATATATATATATATATGATTTTCATCTATAATATTCATATACCCCGACAATGGCAATAGTGAGTGTCTGCCCGACAAATTATTTTGGTAACCTCTATCATCGCTAGAGAACTCTTTGTTCCCACCTGATTGATATAAGCTACAGTCGTGATATTGTCCGACTGGAATCTTATGAATCTGGCCGAAGACCGCTGAGGCCACGCCTGAAGCGCGTTGAATATCGCTCTCAGTTCAAGAATATTTATCGGGAGGAGAGCCTCCTCCTGAGTCCACAAACCCTGTGCTTTCAGGGAATTCCAGACTGCACCCCAGCCAAATAGGCTGGCGTCCGTCGTCACTATGACCCATGCTGGCCTGCGGAAACACATTCCCTGGGACAGATGATCCTGTGACAACCACCAAAGAAGAGAGTCTCTGGTCTCTTGATCCAGATTTATCTGAGGAGATAAATCTGCATAATCCCCATTCCACCGTTTGAGCATGCATAGTTGCAGTGGTCTGAGATGCAAGCGAGCAAACGGAACTATGTCCATTGCCGCTACCATTAGTCCGATTACCTCCATACACTGAGCCACTGACAGCTGAGGAATGGAAAGAAGAGCTCGGCAGGTGGTTAAAATCTTTGATTTCCTGACCTCCGTCAGAAAAATTTTCATGTCCACCGAATCTATCAGAGTTCCCAGGAATGGAACTCTTGTGAGAGGGATAAGTGAACTCTTTTTTACGTTCACCTTCCACCCGTGAGATCTTAGAAAAGCCAACACGAAGTCCGTGTGAGATTTGGCTAGTTTGTAAGTCGACGCCTGAATTAAGATATCGTCCAGATAAGGCGCCACTGCTATGCCCCGCAGCCTTAGAACCGCAGAAAGGGACCCTAGCACCTTTGTGAAAATTCTGGGAGCTGTGGCCAACCCGAAGGGAAGAGCCACCAACTGGTAATGCTTGTCCAGAAAGGCGAACCTGAGGAACTGGTGATGATCTTTGTGGACAGGGATGTGTAGATACGCATCCTTTAAGTCCACGGTGGTCATATATTGACCCTCCTGGATCATTGGTAAAATAGTCCGAATGGTCTCCATCTTGAAGGACGGGACTCTGAGGAATTTGTTTAGGATCTTGAGATCTAAAATTGGTCTGAAGGTTCCCTCTTTTTTGGGAACCACAAACAGATTGGAGTAGAACCCCTGCCCCTGTTCTGTTTTCGGAACTGGACAGATCACTCCCATGGTATATAGGTCTTCTACACAGCGTAAGAACGCCTCTCTTTTTGTCTGGTTTACAGTCAATTGAGAATGATGGAATCTCCCCCTTGGAGGAGAATCTTTGAAAATCTAGAAGATACCCCTGGGTTAAGATTTCTAAAGCCCAGGAGTCCTGAACGTATCTTGCCCAAGCCTGAGCAAAGAGAGAAAGTCTGCCCCCTACTAGATCCGGTCCCGGATCGGGGGCTACCCCTTCATGCTGTCTTGGTGGCAGCAGCGGGCTTCTTGGCCTGTTTACCTTTGTTCCAAGTCTGGTTAGGTCTCCAGACTGACTTGGATTGAGCAAAATTCCCCTCTTGCTTTGCAGCAGGGGAAGAGGTAAAGGGACCACCTTTGAAGTTTCGAAAGGAACGAAAATTATTTTGTTTGGTCCTCATCTTATTTGTCTTATCCTGAGGAAGGGCATGGCCTTTCCCTCCAGTGATGTCTGAAATTATCTCTTTCAGTTCAGGCCCGAATAGGGTCTTACCCTTGAAAGGGATGGCTAAAAGCTTAGATTTTGATGACACATCAACAGACCAGGACTTAAGCCATAACACTCTACGCGCTAAAATGGCAAAACCTGAATTCTTTGCCACTAATTTAGCCAGTTGAAAAGCGGCATCTGTAATGAAAGAATTAGCTAGCTTGAGAGCCCTAATTCTATCCAGAATATCATCTAATGGGGTCTCAACCTGAAGAGCCTCCTCCAGAGCCTTGAACCAAAAAGCAGCTGCAGTAGTTACGGGAACAATGCACGCTATAGGTTGGAGAAGAAAACCCTGATGAACAAATATTTTCTTTAGGAGACCCTCTAATTTTTTTATCCATATGATCTTTGAAAGCACAACTGTCCTCAATAGGTATAGTTGTACGCTTAGCCAAGGTAGAAAGAGCTCCCTCCACCTTAGGGACCGTCTGCCACGAGTCCCGCATGGTGTCTGATATGGGAAACAAAAAAAAAAGGGGGGGGGGGGGAATGTACCAACCGTGGCAGGCCGTTGCCTCCCTCCTTGAACTGTTATAGCCACTGTTGGGGCAGTACCTCCTCCACAATCAGCGTCATTAAAAAAAGCGAGCTCCTTAAAGGGGCAATGAACTGAGTCAGTTTCGGAAGGCCATGACAAGATTATATTCTTCCACTTATCAAAAAACGTTCTAAACTGTTTTTCCGACACTCGAGCTAAGCCTTGTCTTTCTATTGTCATTTGTAATTTCATATTGCTTATAAATTCTGCTAGCCTAGGGGGATCAGGGGATCTCCACTTCTGGAATATTAGGTTACGTGCGGCCAAAATGGCCATATTTATAAGAAATCTCTCACCTATTTGTCTGGGGTCTTTTTTCAGAAAAAATACATTACATGGGGAAATTTCAACTATCTCCTGCAAAAATCTGTTTAACCAGTATTGTATTTTACCCCAGAATTGTCTAATTTTCGGGCACTCCCAAATGCAATGTTTCAAGTCTGCCATCGCTTGATTACATTTTGAACAATTCTCGTGTTGCCTTCCCTGCCCCCAATTTCCCTATTCTATAGGGTGTAAGATAATAGTTATTCATTAGTTTGAACTGAGATTCTCTCCAGCTCACTAATAGTGTTGCTTCCCTGGCCCGCTCGAAGCTCTTTGCAATTTCCTCCCTTTGTATTGTCCCAAAATATCTTAATAGCGTCTCTTTCATCTTATTCAAATGGTTTTCTCCAGACACTGCCTGTATCGTCTGATACCAATAAGATAATGCATGCTTCCCCGCCTTATATAGTTTAAATCCTGACTCAATTCCTGGGTCCCAAACTATTCTATGCTTCTGTAACAGTTCTGAGAGAAAACTTCTAACTTGCAAATATGCAAAAAAGTTATTTGCCGGTAGATGGAAGTTCCTTGCTACTTCCTCATATATTTGTATTATCCCCCTATCCAGTTGCATTATCTGTGCAAAATACGTTATCCCTTTTTGTCTCCAGGTTCTAAATACCGCGTTGTTTGACCCTGATGTAAAATCTGGGGTTCCTATAATAGGCAAATATTTTGATAATTGAAAATCTTGGCCTCTAAGGGCACAGTATTTTTGCCATGCCTGAACAACATTAGCAAATGTAAGTAAATTACTTATATTGCTTGGTAATCTGCGATATGGGTGATGCAAAATTGCCTTAAGAACAAATGGTGCTATTAATGCAGACTCTATTCTATAATATGTAACGTGATTTGCCTCTAAGATCCAATCTATACCAAATTTGATAAGTGTGACAATATTATAATAGCTAATATTGGGTAAAGCGAGGCCTCCATATTTTTTACTCTGTGTAAGTTTCTCTAAAGCTATTCTAGGTCTCTTCTTTCCCCATATAAAGCTTGTGCATGCCTTTTTGTATTTGCCCATATCCTGTTTGGAAATGAATAATGGTAAATTCTGCATCAAAAACAATAATTGAGGAAACACTATTGTTTTTATCAGCATTATTTTTGCCGATAAGGATAGATAGTGTATATTCCATCTTTCTAGTTTCTCCTGAAGATTATTAAATAATTCACTATAATTTAAATAGTACCAGTCCTTAGGGTTTTTACTTAATTTGATACCTAAATAATTGATATAGCTCACTTCTCTAAATATATGCTGAGTGTAGCTTCTCCTTGTTTTACTAATCCAGAGTAACTCCGATTTCTTGGAATTAATTTTATATCCTGAGAATTGGCTGAAGCTCTTAATAATTTCTAGACATTTGGAAATTCTTACATTGGTATCTTGTAGGAACAAAACAATGTCGTCTGCGTAAAGTGAAATGGTTACCCTCTGGCCTCCCAGCGGAATCCCTTGCATCTCCCGTCTTAGCAGTACTGCCAATGGTTCAAGAGCAATGTCAAATAATAATGGCGATAACGGGCAACCTTGTCTCATCCCCCTTTGAAGTGTGATATAATTTGATAGTTCCTCATTTACTAAGAGTTGAGATCTAGGGCTGCTATATATCTTTTTTTATCACATTTACTAGATTCCCATCTATACCAAATTTATTTAGAGCAGTGAATAGGTGGTCCCATACAATTAAGTCAAATGCTTTTTCTGCATCGATTGTTAAAAGGGCTAAGTCCTTTACGCTATCTTTGTTACAATTTTTACTCCTATTATAGTAATAGTCTAACATAACTAGGACCCTTCGCATGTTGCGCACCGGGTTTCTTACAGGGATGAAACCTGTCTGGTTCGTGTGCCTCAGATCCCCTACTGCTCATTTTAATCTGTCAGCTAAAATTGACGTGAAAATTTTATAGTCCTGATTCAGGAGTGAGATGGGGCGATATGACCCCAATATCCTCCGGGCTTTTACCTTTTTTATGGATTAGAGATATTATTGAGTCTGTAAAGTATGGTGAATCCAGTTTGCCTTGCATATAATAACTATTGTATAATCTAGCCAATGTTCCCGTTACTTCGTCCCTTATTTTATAGAATTCTGCCGGGAGGCCCTGGAGCCTTGTTTGCTTTAGTTTTTTCTATCATTTTCTTAATTTCTTCTTCTGTAATTTCTTGGTTAATTAGTTTAAGAGCTTCTCTAGATATTCTTGGGATTTTAATTTTTTGCCAAAATTTAGATTTCTCATTCTCGCTAATTTCCTCCCTAGAGTATAATTTTTGATAGAACCTAAAAAAAGCCTCCCGTATTTCAGAAGATTGTGTGTATGTTTTGGTGCCTTCCTTGATTATGGGAATCAGATTCCTTTTATTCCTAAATTTAACAGTTTTTGCAAGATTTTTAGTTGAGACCCCCTGATACCCCTGGCAATACGCTCTCGTCTTCATGTCTTCCTGTGCCCAACACTCTCTCATATACAACTCCCTCTCGTTTTTTACTTGCATATACTTCTTCCATGTGTCTGCCTTAGAGTTACTAATATATTTGCCGTAACAGTTTTTAAGCTGATTGGCTAATTGAATATCTCTGGCCTTCCACTTACATTTTCTTTTTATCATATATGTTTTAATCTCCCCTCTTAGGACTGCCTTCCCTGCTTCCCAGAATATTTCTGCTGTCGATATATATGCCTTATTTAATTTATAGTATTCTTTCCATCTCTCAGAGAGCCACTTATGGAATTTCTCGTCAAATATCATATTTAGGGGGGAAAAAAACATAATTTATGTAAGAACTTACCTGATAAATTCATTTCTTTCATATTAGCAAGAGTCCATGAGCTAGTGACGTATGGGATATACATTCCTACCAGGAGGGGCAAAGTTTCCCAAACCTCAAAATGCCTATAAATACACCCCTCACCACACCCACAATTCAGTTTAACGAATAGCCAAGAAGTGGGGTGATAAAAAAGTGCGAAAGCATATAAAATAAGGAATTGGAATAATTGTGCTTTATACAAAATCATAACCACCACAAAAAAAGGGCGGGCCTCATGGACTCTTGCTAATATGAAAGAAATGAATTTATCAGGTAAGTTCTTACATAAATTATGTTTTCTTTCATGTAATTAGCAAGAGTCCATGAGCTAGTGACGTATGGGATAATGACTACCCAAGAAGTGGATCTTTCCACACAAGAGTCACTAGAGAGGGAGGGATAAAATAAAGACAGCCAATTCCTGCTGAAAATAATCCACACCCAAAATAAAGTTTAACGAAAAACATAAGCAGAAGATTCAAACTGAAACCGCTGCCTGAAGAACTTTTCTACCAAAAACTGCTTCAGAAGAAGAAAATACATCAAAATGGTAGAATTTAGTAAAAGTATGCAAAGAGGACCAAGTCGCTGCTTTGCAGATCTGGTCAACCGAAGCTTCATTCTTAAACGCCCAGGAAGTAGAAACTGACCTAGTAGAATGAGCTGTAATTCTCTGAGGCGGAGTTTTACCCGACTCAACATAGGCAAGATGAATTAAAGATTTCAACCAAGATGCCAAAGAAATGGCAGAAGCTTTCTGGCCTTTTCTAGAACCGGAAAAGATAACAAATAGACTAGAAGTCTTACGAAAAGATTTCGTAGCTTCAACATAATATTTCAAAGCTCTAACAACATCCAAAGAATGCAACGATTTCTCCTTAGAATTCTTAGGATTAGGACATAATGAAGGAACCACAATTTCTCTACTAATGTTGTTGGAATTCACAACTTTAGGTAAAAATTCAAAAGAAGTTCGCAACACCGCCTTATCCTGATGAAAAATCAGAAAAGGAGACTCACAAGAAAGAGCAGATAATTCAGAAACTCTTCTGGCAGAAGAGATGGCCAAAAGGAACAAAACTTTCCAAGAAAGTAATTTAATGTCCAATGAATGCATAGGTTCAAACGGAGGAGCTTGAAGAGCTCCCAGTATCCAAATTCAAACTCCAAGGAGGAGAAATTGACTTAATGACAGGTTTTATACGAACCAAAGCTTGTACAAAACAATGAATATCAGGAAGAATAGCAATCTTTCTGTGAAAAAGAACAGAAAGAGCAGAGATTTGTCCTTTCAAAGAACTTGCGGACAAACCCTTATCTAAACCATCCTGAAGAAACTGTAAAATTCTCGGTATTCTAAAAGAATGCCAGGAAAAATGATGAGAAAGACACCAAGAAATATAAGTCTTCCAGACTCTATAATATATCTCTCGAGATACAGATTTACGAGCCTGTAACATAGTATTAATCACAGAGTCAGAGAAACCTCTTTGACCAAGAATCAAGCGTTCAATCTCCATACCTTTAAATTTAAGGATTTCAGATCCTGATGGAAAAAAGGACCTTGTGACAGAAGGTCTGGTCTTAACGGAAGAGTCCACGGTTGGCAAGAGGCCATCCGGACAAGATCCGCATACCAAAACCTGTGAGGCCATGCCGGAGCTACCAGCAGAACAAACGAGCATTCCTTCAGAATCTTGGAGATTACTCTTGGAAGAAGAACTAGAGGCGGAAAGATATAGGCAGGATGATACTTCCAAGGAAGTGATAATGCATCTACTGCCTCCGCCTGAGGATCCCGGGATCTGGACAGATACCTGGGAAGTTTCTTGTTTAGATGGGACGCCATCAGATCTATTTCTGGAAGTACCCACATTTGAACAATCTGAAGAAATACCTCTGGGTGAAGAGACCATTCGCCCGGATGCAACGTTTGGCGACTGAGATAATCCGCTTCCCAATTGTCTACACCTGGGATATGAACCGCAGAGATTAGACAGGAGCTGGATTCCGCCCAAACCAAAATTCGAGATACTTCTTTCATAGCCAGAGGACTGTGAGTCCCTCCTTGATGATTGATGTATGCCACAGTTGTGACATTGTCTGTCTGAAAACAAATGAACGATTCTCTCTTCAGAAGAGGCCAAAACTGAAGAGCTCTGAAAATTGCACGGAGTTCCAAAATATTGATCGGTAATCTCACCTCCTGAGATTCCCAAACTCCTTGTGCCGTCAGAGATCCCCACACAGCTCCCCAACCTGTGAGACTTGCATCTGTTGAAATTACAGTCCAGGTCGGAAGCACAAAAGAAGCCCCCTGAATTAAACGATGGTGATCTGTCCACCATGTTAGAGAGTGTCGAACAATCGGTTTTAAAGATATTGAGATATCTTCGTGTAATCCTTGCACCATTGCTTCAGCATACAGAGCTGAAGAGGTCGCATGTGAAAACGAGCAAAGGGGATCGCGTCCGATGCAGCAGTCATAAGACCTAGAATTTCCATGCATAAGGCTACCGAAGGGAATGATTGTGACTGAAGGTTTCGACAAGCTGTAATCAACTTTAGACGTCTCTTGTCTGTTAAAGACAGAGTCATGGACACTGAATCCATCTGGAAACCCAGAAAGGTTACCCTTGTCTGAGGAATCAAAGAACTTTTTGGTAAATTGATCCTCCAACCATGATCTTGAAGAAACAACACAAGTCGATTCGTATGAGATTCTGCTAAATGTAAAGACTGAGCAAGTACCAAGATATCGTCCAAATAAGGAAATACCACAATACCCTGTTCTCTGACAGCAGGGCACCGAGAACCTTTGTAAAAATTCTTGGAGCTGTAGCTAGGCCAAACGGCAGAGCCACAAACTGGTAATGCTTGTCCAGAAACGAGAATCTCAGGAACTGATAATGATCTGGATGAATCGGAATATGCAGATATGCATCCTGTAAATCTATTGTGGACATATAATTCCCTTGCTGAACAAAAGGTAAGATAGTCCTTACAGTTACCATCTTGAACGTTGGTATCCTTACATAACGATTCAATATTTTTAGATCCAGAACTGGTCTGAAAGAATTCTCCTTCTTTGGTACAATGAAGAGATTTGAATAAAACCCCATCCCCTGTTCCGGAACTGGAACTGGCATAATTACTCCAGTCAACTCTAGATCTGAAACACATTTCAGAAATGCTTGAGCTTTTACTGGATTTACTGGGACACGGGAAAGAAAAAATCTCTTTGCAGGAGGTCTCAACTTGAAACCAATTCTGTACCCTTCTGAAACAATGCTCTGAATCCAAAGATTGTGAACAGAATTGATCCAAATTTCCTTGAAAAAACGTAACCTGCCCCCTACCAGCTGAGCTGGAATGAGGGCCGCACCTTCATGTGGACTTAGAAGCAGGCTTTGCCTTTCTAGCTGGCTTGGATTTATTCCAAACTGGAGATGGTCTCCAAACTGAAACTGCTCCTGAGGATGAAGGATCAGGCTTTTGTTCTTTGTTGAAACGAAAGGAACGAAAACGATTATTAGCCCTGTTTTTACCTCTAGATTTTTTATCCTGTGGTAAAAAAGTTCCTTTCCCACCAGTAACAGTTGAAATAATGGAATCCAACTGAGAACCAAATAATTTGTTACCCTGGAAAGAAATGGAAAGTAAAGTTGATTTAGAAGCCATATCAGCATTCCAAGTCTTAAGCCATAAAGCTCTTCTAGCTAAAATAGCTAGAGACATAAACCTGACATCAACTCTGATAATATCAAAAATGGCATCACAGATAAAATTATTAGCATGTTGAAGAAGAATAATAATATCATGAGAATCACGATGTGTTACTTGTTGCGCTAAAGTTTCCAACCAAAAAGTTGAAGCTGCAGCAACATCAGCCAAAGATATAGCAGGTCTAAGAAGATTACCTGAACACAGATAAGCTTTTCTTAGAAAGGACTCAATTTTCCTATCTAGAGGATCCTTAAACGAAGTACCATCTGACGTAGGAATAGTAGTACGTTTAGCAAGGGCAGAAATAGCCCCATCAACTTTAGGGATCTTGTCCCAAAATTCTAATCTGTCAGACGGCACAGGATATAATTGCTTAAAACGTTTAGAAGGAGTAAATGAATTACCCAAATTATCCCATTCTTTGGAAATTACTGCAGAAATAGCATCAGGGACAGGAAAAACTTCTGGAATAACTACAGGAGATTTAAAAACCTTATTTAAACGTTTAGATTTAGTATCAAGAGGACCAGAATCCTCTATTTCTAAAGCAATTAGGACTTCTTTAAGTAAAGAACAAATAAATTCCATTTTAAATAAATATGAAGATTTATCAGCATCAACCTCTGAGACAGAATCCTCTGAACCAGAGGAATCATCAGAATCAGAATGATGATGTTCAGTTAAAAATTCATCTGTAGGGAGAGAAGTTTTAAAAGATTTTTTACGTTTACTAGAAGGAGAAATAACAGACATAGCCTTCTTTATGGATTCAGAAACAAAATCTCTTATATTATCAGGAACATTCTGCACCTTAGATGTTGAAGGAACTGCAACAGGCAATGGTACTTTACTAAAGGAAATATTATCTGCTTTAACAAGTTTGTCATGACAATCAATACAAACAACAGCTGGAGGAATAGCTACCAAAAGTTTACAGCAGATACACTTAGCTTTGGTAGATTCAGCACTTGACAGCGATTTTCCTGTAGTATCTTCTGACTCAGATGCAACGTGAGACATCTTGCAATATGCAAGAGAAAAAACAACATATATATAAAGCAAAATTGATCAAATTCCTTAAATGACAGTTTCAGGAATGGGAAAAAATGCCAAAGAACAAGCTTCTAGCAACCAGAAGCAATAAAAAATGAGACTTAAATAATGTGGAGACAAAAGTGACGCCCATATTTTTTCGCGCCAAATAAGACGCCCACATTATTTGGCGCCTAAATGCTTTTTGGCGCCAAAAATGACGCCACATCCGGAACGCTGACATTTTTGGCGCAAAATAACGTCAAAAAATGACGCAACTTCCGGCGACACGTATGACGCCGGAAACGGAAATAGAATTTTTGCGCCAAAAAAGTCCGCGCCAAGAATGACGCAATAAAATGAAGCATTTTCAGCCCCCGCGAGCCTAACAGCCCACAGGGAAAAAGTCAAATTTTAAGGTAAGAAAAATGTTAAAATGCATTATCCCAAATATGAAACTGACTGTCTGAAAATAAGGAAAGTTGAACATTCTGAGTCAAGGCAAATAAATGTTTGAATACATATATTTAGAACTTTATAAACAAAGTGCCCAACCATAGCTAGGAGTGTCACAAAAAATAAGACTTACTTACCCCAGGACACTCATCTACATATAGTAGATAGCCAAACCAGTACTGAAACGAGAATCAGCAGAGGTAATGGTATATATAAGAGTATATCGTCGATCTGAAAAGGGAGGTAAGAGATGAATCTCTACGACCGATAACAGAGAACCTATGAAATAGACCCCTTAGAAGGAGATCACTGCATTCAAATAGGCAATACTCTCCTCACATCCCTCTGACATTCACTGCACGCTGAGAGGAAAACCGGGCTCCAACTTGCTGCGGAGCGCATATCAACGTAGAATCTAGCACAAACTTACTTCACCACCTCCATCGGAGGCAAAGTTTGTAAAACTGAATTGTGGGTGTGGTGAGGGGTGTATTTATAGGCATTTTGAGGTTTGGGAAACTTTGCCCCTCCTGCTAGGAATGTATATCCCATACGTCACTAGCTCATGGACTCTTGCTAATTACATGAAAGAAATGAGTTCATATTGCCAGCATTCTTATTTATCCTTCCATCTACTTTTAAAGTAATTATTGCATGGTCAGAAATTAATATTTCTGCTACTTGTGACTCTAGATCACTAGAAAATATATTTTCCTCAACCAGGAACATGTCTATACGCGATTTTTTTTTATATCCTTTTGATTCGCAAAGCAATAGTGAGCATTAGTTTTATAAATATCATATCAATGGCACATACAATTAGCTATTTGGCATTTTAGCCACACATAACATTTGAAAGGAGCTCCTTGGGTATACTTCTCATATCTTCGGTTACCAAAAAGGGTATTAATTATAGTTATCCCTTGTCCTGAATAAGCCAGGACAGCCCCAAAAGAGGGCAGGTCTGCTGGTAGAAATCTTGGCAGGCAGATTTTGTTGTCTAGTACCTGGTCTCTCAACAGCGGCCCAGTACCGGGACATGGTGGCCCCCGACCTGACATGCCCTCACTACATGCTCTGACAGGCCTGCTGCTCCACACATAAGGAATACCAGTTCAGTGGTAGAACAAGGAGCAGATGAGACTAGACCTGGACACTGCAGGAATCCGATGTCTGATTTAGGATTATTATAACCACTTCTGAAAGAAGATTACAAGCAAATACTACACCACCACCACTATCACATTTAGGATATAACACTTATTTGGATATTAAGGATCTAACTTTTATGCACTAAAGAAGGAAAACGGATATATATATATATATATATATATATATATATATATATATATATATATATATATATATATATATATATATATATATATATATATATATATATATATATATACACTTTTGAGGGCATACCCTCATTCTATTCCTCTACATTAGGACCACACTGTGTTTATATTATTTTTTTAAGGTGTACACTTTTTTTCCACTGCATTTTTATTTTTACTTTTAACCTTTTTTTCAGTATTTTTGAATTTTAATTTTTGCCACATATACCCACAGATCTTTTTTTGGTTTTTGATGTTTTTTTGATTTTTCAATTTTTATACACCCACATATATTTTTGTGAATGACATATATTCATTTTATTGGGTCATTTTTGTATACACACATCCTTTGGACACATTTATATTGAAATTTCTTTTGGATTATTTTTGGACACTTTGGATTTTCACTTATTGTTTGGACATTTTGGATTTCCATTTATAACACACGACATCATCACAACCATCACTACTGGAACCACATGGACTGTGCTTTATCTTATCTTTTAATTAAGATAATTGCCATGTATTAATTTATATACCATTTTATCATTGTTTTGCCTATTAATCGAATTCTTAGGACATAGATATTATAATACATTTTTATATTCTATATACTATAACACATTTTTATATATTTTTATATTCTATGCATTGTAAACTATAAGATTGTATATCCATTGATTGTATTTTAGAACAGTGTTTTTCAACCAGTGTGCCGTGGCACACTAGTGTGCCGTGAGAGACCCTCAGGTGTGCCGCGGCAGACTGACAACAGTGTGACATATTTCTTAAATTTTGCTTGATTTTTACTCTGGGTCATTTTTTTATTTTGAGTGAGATGATGACTGAGGATAACTGCAGCGGCCTGTCTTCACACTTTGAAGGAACCCCCACAACACGTGCCTAGTGCAGGCTCTACACGCAGCACCACGCAACACTTCAATCCCCCATGCATGCTGGCGCAGCTTTGCTCCTCCTCCTGAACAGCATACCATGCTCCACATATAATCTTGTACTCCACAGATAACACTTTTCCCAGTTTGCGGGGGTGTCCCTCTTTCAAATTTTGAAATATTGGGAGGTATGTGACAGGCTTATCAGGCAGACATCATTTACAACCATGACATATTGACTTTCATTCACAGACAATAATTATGATTGTTTGTGAATGAATGTCAATATGTCACGTATAGTTTGTAGGAGGCATGCCATGACAGTACAGTATGTGTGTGTATATATATATATATATATATATATATATATATATATATATATATATATATATATATATATATGCTGTATTAGGCGGCTACAATGTGTGATTTTGTAAAATTTTGGAATGGTGGTGTGCCGCAGGATTTTTAAATGTAAAAAAGTGTGCCACAGCAAAAAAAGGTTGAAAATCACTGTTTTAGAAGATTATCCACTCATTGTATTTTAAGAAATTGTATTTTAGGAAGTTGTTCATTTCTTGTATTTTAGAAGATTGTTTATTAAATAACATTTTTATACACATTTTTTATATATACACGTCGTCCTCAATATTTTGTATTATATTTCAAAGAAGAAGTATTTTAACACACATCGTGGACACCACCTTAAGCCACATATACCTTAGCAGGGATATTGTAGCGCTCTTTCTATAGCATATTCTCTTTGTTTTTTCCACTTCAATTCCATCCCATATAAAAAATATCACCTATGTACCTCCCCCATATGACAATGTTTTGGAGGTTCATATTGTTATTCCAGATGACTTCTTCCTCCCACAAACCCATATAGAGATTGGCATACCTAGAGGCAAATTTCGTCCCCATAGCCAAGTTTGGAGGAAGAAGTCACCCTCGAACAAAAATAAATTATTTTCTAAAGTAAATCTGACTAACTCTAATAGAAACTTTTGATGATTCGGTTGTAAATTAGTGGCTCTTTTGAGTCAAAATTCAATAGCTTGTTAACCCTTCTGATGTGGGATGTTAGTGTACAAAGCACTCACATCTAGGGTAACCCAAAGAAATCCCTATTCTCATTTTAAATTGCTTAGCTTTTCTATTGTGTCAGGTGTGTCTCTAAGGTATGACTTCAGTCCCGGTACCAATGGCTGGAGGAAAGTGTCTATGTACTCAGAGCTTTGAGGTTAAAGAGTCAATCCCGGAAACAATTGGTCTCCCTGGTGGATTGACAATGTCCTTATGGACTTTCGGGAGATAGAAAATCACAGTGGTAGGTGTATTATTTTTCAAGTACTCCCATTCTTTCTCATTGATAATTCTAAAGGTGTCTTGAGTCATCTAATAGATGTTTATATTCAGCCAGAAATTGTTTTGTGGGGTTTCCAACCACTTTCCTATGAGTATTTACATCATATAGCATTCTATTGGCCTCTCTGAGATAATCACCTCTATCTTGGATTACCATCCCGCCCCCTTTATCTGCTTCGTGGATTATGATGTTTCTATCTTTTTCCAAATTACTTATAAACTTTATCTTTTTTTTCTCAAATTATCTTTCTTGATTTTATAATTTTTGCATAATTCATCAAGATCTT
>NW_026511881.1:215000-268485 GCF_027579735.1 Bombina bombina | reverse complement strand
TTAGGAGTTACTCACAAGCTAAGTGCTGGAGGGGGAGGTGCTGACAGACGTTCTGTAGAGGCGTTGCAGAGACAGCTCTGAGTAAGGTAGGAGTTTGCTGTTGGAAATAGGGTCATAAACAATCAGATTAGACCCTGTCAATCTATAGTATTGTAGAGACTGGAACTGTAGCTATTTACACTTCAATAAACAGCAAAGGACTCTGGAGGTAGGTTTATATAGAGCTCAGGTAGGATGCTAATTAGGATGAAATGTGGTTTGTGATAGATAACTTGACATATGTAAGGTGGAATAGGAGGATCATGACACTTCCCCCCCCTCAAAGATCCATCAAGAAGGGATCAAGGTGCTGGACGATCGGGATGGGTCTGTGAAAGAGAGACACCAGCAAGGGAGGGTAGCAGGCTCCCAAGAATCCTCAGAGGAATCCAAAACCCAGCCCAATGCAAAAGGTACTGCAGTTGTCCCTTTGTAGCGACGCAGAGTCCAAAACTGAGTGCACCCTCATACTCGGGGATCCGGCGTTGGGGACACCAGAGCAGGGGAGAGGTTGAAGTCGAGAGGTATCACAGGGTTTTGACCAAGGATATATGAAAAGTTGGGGTGGATACGATAGGTAGTAGGGAGCTGCAAGGTGACAGTAAGTGGGTGCAGAATGGCTATTATTGGGGAAAGGACCAACAAGAGGGTGTTGAACTTCCTGCAGGGAGTGGGTAATTTAAGGTTTTTCGTACTCAACCAAACCATGTCTCCAATCTTGTAATCCTGGTTGTGGACGATGCCGTAAGTCATAATAGCGTTTTTGTGTGGCTTGTGCATGTCTGATGTTGTTTTGGACCCACATTGTAGGTAAGTTTGATGGAATTGACAAGATCGTTGACCCTGTGGACAAGGTGTGTGAGACGACGACAGGGGATGGAAACGTGGATGGAGTCCAGAGTTAATATAAAAGGGTGAAAATCCGGTAGAAGAGTTAGTTGTATTATTGTAAGCGAATTCTGCTGAGAAATGAAGGAGGCCCAAGAGTCATGTGTGCTGGAGCAGAAGCATCTTAAGTACTGCTCAAGCCACTGGTTGGTCTCCTCACACAAAGGCCATCTCGTCTGGCGGTGGTAAGAAGTTGTGAGATGTTGCAGAATGGAAAGTGATGAACAGAGAAATTTCCAAAAACTTTGAGGTGAATTGTGAACCTCTGTCACTTAATACCGATGTAGGTAATCCATGTAGGCGTACAATCTCCTTAATGAACAATTCGGCAGTCTGTTGGCTGTGGGGAGAGAATCAGTTGGTATGAAATGAGCCATACGAGAGAATAGATCCACAACCACAAATATGGCAGTTTTTCCTTGGGACTTTGGCAGGTCGACAATAAAGTCCATTGAGAGGCATTTCCATGGACAATCTGGAACGGGTAAGTTTTGTAATAGACCAATAGGCAATTGATGTGAAGCTTAGAGGTCTGACAAGTGGGACAGGACTTGATATAGGTTTTTACTGATTGTTTCATAGAGGCCACCAGAAATGTCTCTGTAGGAGTCTAGTGTCTTCTGTACACCCAAGTGTCCAGCCAGTGATGAATCATGTGTGAGTTGTAATGCCTTGTCACGGAGATGAGGGGAGGTATATAATACTTAGTGTGGTTACAGAGGATACCATGTCCATCCATAGACAAAGTGTAGGAACTTGTAGTGGGATCCAAACGTTGTTGGTTTTTTTAGCCTCTGCAAAAATCCTTGGAAATGGACACCTATAAGGATGTTTTAGGGATTATAGTTGAAAATGAGGGAACGGTATGGGGCTTGTGGTCCTTGCGTGAGAGTGCGTCAGCTTTTACCGTTTTTTTGCCCCCGGGTGGTAGTTAATGGTAAAATTGAACCTGGAGAAGTAGAGGCTCCAACGGAGTTGGCGTGCAGTAGAGAGTACGATAGATTGGAGGGTATTGGAGGTTTTTGTGATCCGTGTAGATCATTATGGGTGTGCTTCTGCCCCCTCCAGTAAGTGTCTCCACTGACTCGAATGATGCCTTGATGGCCAACAGCTATTTTTCCCCCCTGTGGGGTAATTCAACTCAGCAGGTGTTAAAAGCCTGGAAAAATAACTTACAGGATGGATTTGATTATCAGGAGGAGACACTTACTGGAGGGGGCAGAACACCACATATTGATCTACACGGATCACAACAAACCTCCAATACCTCCAATCTAATCGTGACTCTCTCTGCACGCCCAACTCCGTTGGAGCCTCTACTTCTCCAGTAAGTGTCTCCCACTGATCGATACTGATGCCTTGATGGCCAACAGCGCTTTTTTCCCCCCTGTGGGGTAATTCAACTCAGCAGGTGTTAAAAGCCTGGAAAATTAACTTACAGATCGGATTTGATTATCAGGAGGAGACCTTTGGGAGAGAACTGAACCTATGGCGAATTCAGAAGCATCTACTTCTAATAAGAATTGAGCTTTGCTGTTTGGTATTTGGAGAATCGGTGATGTAACGAACAGGGTCTTGAGGTCATTGAAAGCCTTTTGAGTTTGGGAGGTCCAGAGGAAGGATTTTGTGGTCTTAGTGAGATTTGTTAGCGGTTTAGTGATAGCTGCAAAGTTTTGCATAAAACCCGCCTGTAAAAGTTTGCAAAACCTAAGAAGCGTTGTACTTCTTTGACGGTGGTTGGTGTAGGCCAGGAAGTGATGGCCTTGATTTTATTGTCTTCCATCATAATCGTACTTTGACTGATACGGTAGCCAAGGAATGATACCTCTGTGACATGGAAAAGACATTTCTCTAATTTTACATAAAGACTATGTGACCTCAACCTTGACAGCACTTGCCTGACATGTATGATATGTTCTGAAAGGGAAAGAAGAATATGATCAGAATGTCCGTTCAAGATAGACCACCCAGGAAAGTGTCTAGAATGTCCCTAAAGATAATCGTTGACTGAAATTCTGGAATGTTGCCGGGCGCCCCCCACCCCGTTTGCACAGAACCGAATGGCATAACAGTATACTCAAAAAGACCATACCCTAGTCCTAAATGCTGTCAGCCACCTGTCCCCGGACCTTATTCTAACAAGGTTGTAAGCGCCCCTAAGATCTAATTTGGTAAATATAGTAGCGCCACTCAACCTCTCAACCAATTCTGGGATTAGAGGTAGCGGGTACCTGTTCTTTTACCGTGCGTTTATTTAATTCACGATAATCTATAATAGGGCGAAGGGACCCGTCCTTGTTCTTTACAAAAAAGATGCCGGCTCCGGCAGGGGAAGTGGAAGGACGGATGAAACCTTTTTTTAAATTGTCAGTTATGTATGTTTTTAAATGCTGTAACTTAGGTCTGGAAAGGGATAAATATGCCCGTAGGGGATGCTGGCACCGGGTAGGAGGTCAATAGGGCAATCATAAGACCTGTGCGGCGGTAATGACTCTGCCTCTTTCTGATCAAAGACATCAGAGAAATCTGAATACTGAGGAGGATTGAAGAAGCAGAGGTAGAGAGTAAATGAGCAGTTGGAAAGCAGGTTTTGGAGCAGTAAGAGGAGCGAAAGGATAGAGTTAGTGTGTCCCAATGCACCAGGGGTTGGTGTAGCTGTAACCAGGTAATTCCCAGAACAATAGGATAGAGAGGGGATGATATGATTTCAAAGGTGATGGTCCTCAGAGTGGACCAGAGGCAGTAGTAACAAGTAAGGGAATAGTTTGTTGTAAGACTGGACCCAGATGGTAAGTGTGAACCGTCAATAACTTTGAGAGGCAGTGGTGTGCCTTTTGAAAGAAAATGGTATTTTATTAATAGTGACTAAACTTAAATCAATAAAGTTGGCACAAGATCCGGTGTCTAATGATGGCTTCACATTTTATCCTGTGTCGTTCCCACTGTTACAGGACAAGGGTAAAGTAAGGTAGGCAGTGGAAATCTGTCTTGTATTTAGACAATGGTTAAGAGGGGTGTGTCTTACCTAACTTCTGTTTAAGCA
Source organism: Bombina bombina (assembly GCF_027579735.1). Taxonomy (NCBI): domain Eukaryota; kingdom Metazoa; phylum Chordata; class Amphibia; order Anura; family Bombinatoridae; genus Bombina; species Bombina bombina. The sequence goes on along the minus strand of NW_026511881.1, from coordinate 264,515 downwards.
GTAGTGGACATTCGCTTAACAACCTGGTCTGCTGATGGCACAGTACATGCACAAATTCAGTGATCTGCGTCTCAATTTTTCCTGTTGGAGTGAGGGGGTCCACGTAGGAAACTAATGTCCATTGGTTGTTCTGTTGATAAAGTGGATGTAGGTGGTGTCTGTAAAGCCCTGCGCAGCGGAGGGTTAGAGGTTTTTTTTTTTTTTCTTGCTTCCTCTCCTAAGTCTACGGTCAATAGTAGTGGTTAAAAGGATGTATAATCTTCCAAGCGGTCTCTGGAACACCGACTCTGGCGAGCTCATCCTTAATCTCTTCTCGGATAGACCAATACGGATATAGGTTTTTCAGCGAAACCTCATTCCAGAGGGAATCTCTGGCCCATATCCTGAAGCGTGTAATATACTCTTCAACTGGGGCTTTAAACCTCTGAGTTTGCCCTCAGCTGTAATCTGGCGATAGGGATTGTCATAAAGAGATGAGTGGGCTTTAAGGAAGGAATCCAGGGAATTTAGTATTGGGTCTTGTGTCTCATATAAGGAGTCAGCCCACACCCTAGGCTCTCCCCCTAAGGTATGATAGAATTCGGTCAGTACTCTTGGCCCTGTCAGTGGGGTAAGTCCTAGGGTGTGTAAATCAAATAGCAGTAAACAGGCATTGCGAAATTGACGAAAAGTGGAGCGGTCCCCTGAGAACTTCTCAGGGTATGAAACACTGGGGTTCAGCCTGATGATCATTCCAGAGTTTCTATTGGATAAAACTTCCCCTTAAGCAGGCTTTAAGGCTTTGGTTTTCCACCTGCAAATCCCTGAAAGCCTGTGTCAGGTTATCCAGCCTTTGATTTAGGCTAAGTAGCTGGGAGCAATGTCCAGAGGGGCTCCATAACTACCTTTAAATAGGCTGGGTTTATTATGTAACACTCAGCAACCTTTTTTGTCTGGAATTACCAGTATAGGTTGTATGAAAGTGAGGTTGTGTTACAAAATAAAAGATGACAGTACAATATTATCTTTTAGTGCACTGTGTAAACTCTTGTGGTTGATATTGCCAATAAACTAATACCCAATAACTGGAGGGTCTATTAGTGGGAGTTAAGATTGGCAGGTTCTGGTGAACAAGTATATGCAGAGTAAATCAGTAATGCAGAGGTTAATGTTAAATGAGGATGCAGGTTAGCAAAGAAAAGTCATAGAAATATGCAAATGATTTACTTAAGCAGCTCCCTGAATGCATGTAATAATTTCCTTTAAGTCACTCGCACAAGCAGTTTGTAATGGCAAAGTTTTGTAAGAGCAGCACAGTATTTGTCATACAAGGTATACCGACACCTGTCTAGTAGTGGATGAACGAAGGTTCACTTGTAAGCGGCAGCAGCGGTTTGCGAGTGCGGTGGTCACTGCTCACAAAGATCCGGTCCTTGAGATCTTAGTGCGCAGTGTGCAGGCTCCGGTCTTGCGCTTCCTGTTAGCTCTGTGTGGCGTGTCACGCCCGGTTGTTAGGAGTTACTCACAAGCTAAGTGCTGGAGGGGGAGGTGCTAGACAGACGTTCTGGTAGAGGAGTTGCAGAGACAAACTCCTAAGTAACGGTAGGAGTTTGCTGTTGGATAATAGGGTATACAACAATCAGATTAGACCCTGTCAAAATATAGTATTGTTAGAGACTGGAACTGTAGCTATTACACTTCAATAAACCAGCAAAGGACTCTGGGAGGTAGGAGGTTTATATAGAGCTCAGGTAGGATGCTAATTAGATGAAAAGGTGGTATGTGATAGATACTTGACATATGGAAGGTGGATAGGAGGATCATGACAGTATCTCTATTAATAAGCCTGATACAGTCGCTATCACTGCATTTAAGGCTTTAATTACATTACTTCGGTATCAGCAGCATTTTCTCAGCAAATTCCATCCTAGACAAAATACTTTAACTGCACATACCTTATTACAGGAAACCTTGCCCCCCCGCTATTCCCCCTCTGAAGTTACCTCACTACCTCAGAATATGTGAGAACAGCTAATCAGCATCTAGTTACTTCTGCTAAGATCATAGAAAATGCAGGCAGATTCTTCTTCTAAATACTGCCTGAGATAAACAGTACACTCCCGGGTTACCATTTAAAATAACAAACTTTTGATTGAAGAAATAAACCTAAGTATAAAACACCACAGTCCTCTTACGACCTCCCATCTTAGTTGAGAGTTGCAAGAGAATGACGGATATGGCAGTTAGGGAGAGGAGGCTATATAGCAGCTCTGCTGTGGGTGATCCTCTTCGCAACTTCCCTGTTGGGAAGGAGAATATCCCACAAGTAATGGATGATCCGTGGACTGGATAACCTTACAATGGAGAAAGGTATTTTAACAAAACTAGTGAAAATGTAAAGTTTGATGAATGAAAGTGCTCATGTTTTTAATAGGATTATTAAAAACCGGGCACTGATTCATCAAAATTTACATTTACAGTACTTTAACTCGTCTGCTGCCTCTGCAGGCAATCCGCCAATAGCATACGATCAAGGATGAAGAAGAGGGTAGCCTGGAACAAAAAATTGATCCAAAATTATTACAAAATACCACCTTGTATAAATAAAATTTAAAAAAACACCAGAATTAACCCTAGAGTGGCCACTCTGTACTTGTCCAAAGTAAATAATAATGTATCTAATATCAAAAAGTCAATCAAATAGTGTCCTATACCAAACATCAGTGTAAGTAAAATATGTATATACTGTATTTAACATAAATAAATATATATAGCTGCTATAAAGGATGGTGGGAAATGTAGTTTTTCAGACTAGCCACTATATGCTTGACATGCTATGAATTAGTCCCTGCGGGCAGAAAGGAGCCAGAGAGTGAGCAGCAGCACAAGGGGCTGTGTTTCCAGCAGGGAATTAAACAAAACTGCTGCTATATTTAAAGCTCAATCCTAAGCAATATATCCAGTTGTGTTCGCTGGAACCTTGCATGCTTTTTAGTTAGTTGAGCAGCAAAACAAAATATTAAAGCATACATATATAAACACACATACATTTTGTTTTTGTGTTGATGCACATTACTATAAACATCATGACTTTATTCTACACAGATGAACACAGTTATATAGCAAAAAAATTATAAAAGTGAAATGATTGTCTAGCTAGGAAGGCCATTGGAGATTGCTAGAGTCAGGCAGTGTTTCTTTGAGACAATTAGATGTATAAGGGGACAGTCTCATTTTACATTTTAAACAGAAAATTAAAATAAACCAAGAGCTTTTAATAAACCCTCTTTATTATTCCTGTGTATTAGAAGCATGGGACCAGATTTCATTGCCATTAAATCAAGTTACAGGACAAAACAAGCTGAACCATTTATATGGCCTCAGATTCATGTCCATGCTAATAGAATCTCACTGCACATATATGGCAAACCAAATGCTAGTAATCTGATTTCTCATGTGTCTAAAAGTTCATTAATACACTTTTATTCAAGAACAGTATTACAATCTGAAGTCCTAATCAGCCGCTATTTTATCCCTTAAAGTGCCATAAAACATGTTGAGATCTGTGCATATCCTAAAAGGGTTAATTAAGTAAAAATAGTTTGCCATATTTTTTTTAAAAAAAAACCAATTGCTTGCAAGTTTTCTTAAAATAATTTACAAAAAATAAGCAAAATTACCTTAAATAGCCCATGCTGCCCTGGAGTAGTCTGATCCACCCCCTTATCAGTGTTTAGCATCAGCAAAACACAGGCATTGTATTTCAACTGAGTACACAGCGGCGATATTTGCTTCTAGGCATGCTCCAGCAGATAATGAGTGTAAAAGTCTTGCATTCTACCAAATCAAAGGTGGATACAGATGCAGCCAAAGAAGGAATTGTAGTTGGGGGGAGTTAGAGCTGTACAATTCGGAAAACTTAAAAGAAAGGGTTAATGGCGAGGCACTGCAGTATAAATTTGCAGGTAATTAAAGTACATATTATTATATTTTGTCTCTTTCCCCCCAACTTGTTTTTAAGTCCCTTTAAAGGACAGGAAACCCCCAAATATTGTGATATGGTAGAATAACATAATTATGCTTACTAGATAAATTCCCTTTCCTTCCTAGCAGGGAGAGTCCATGACTTCATTCCTTACTGTTGGGAAATAACAACACCTGGCCACCAGGAGGAGGCAAAGACACCCCAGCCAAAGTCTTAAATATCCCTCCCACTTCCCCATTCCCCCAGTCATTCTGTTGAGGGAACAAGGAAAAGTAGGAGAAACATCAGGGTATAAAATGGTCCCAGAAGAAATAATATAAAAAGGGAGCGCCGTCCATCAAAAAAAAAAAAAAAAAATTACGGGCGGGGTTAGGGACTCTCCCTGCAGGAAGGAAGGAATTTATCTGGTAAGCAATACATTAATGTTTTCCTTACATAAGGCAGGGAGAGTCCACAACTTAATTCCTTACTGTTGGGAAAACTATACCCAAGCTCCAGAGGACACTGAATGAATAACGGGTAGGGAACAGAAAAAAAGAGACTGACCCTATTCTCGAGGGCACCACAGCCTGCAAAACTTTTCTCCCAAAAGCTGCCTTCAGCTGAAGCAAAACACATCAAACTTGTAAAAATTTTGAAAAAGTGGGTAAGGAGGACCAGGTAGCCGCCTTACAAATCTGATCCATTGAGGCTTTGTTCTGAAAAGCCCAAGAGGAAGCCACTGCTCTAGTGGAAAGAATGAGCCGTTATCCTCTCAGGAGCCTGTCGTCTCGCTGTCTCATAAGCTAAGCGGAGGACACTCCTCAACCAGAAAGATAGAAAAGTCGTAGTAGCCTTCTGCTCCTTACGCTTCACCGCATAGATTGACAAACAAAGAGAAGATTGTCTGAAATCCTTAGTAGCCTGAAGATAGAACTTTAAGGCAGGAACCACATCTAGATTGTGAAGCAAACATTCCTTCACGGAAGGAGGATAGGACACAAGGATAGGAACACAATTTCTTGATTAATGTTACGATCCCAAACACCCACCTTAGGGAGGAACCCTAGTTTAGTGCGTAAAAACCCCGCCTTATCAGCATGAAAAAACAGATAACGGGGGGGGTGTCACATTGCAAAGCAGAAATCTCAGAAACTCTACGCGCAGAGACAATAGCCAACAAAAAAAGAACCTTCCACGATATCAATTTAATGTCAACAGTATGCATAGGCTGAAATGGAGCCAGCTGCAAAACCACTAAGTACAAGATTGAGGCTCCAAGGGAGAGCCATCTTAGCCAGAGCCTTAAGGACTGCCACATCCGGAAGCTCAGCCAATCTTTTGCTGCAGTAACACCGACAGGGCTGATATCTGTCCCTTCAGGGAACTAGCAGCAATAGACCCTTCTCCAGTCTCCATCCTGAAAAAGGAAAATTCTGTCAACCTTAACCTTATGCCCAGGAAAAGCCACGATCTTCACACCAGTACAAGTAAGTCCTCCACACTTTATGGTAGATACGCGACGTACTGGCTTACAAGCTTGAACCCAGAGTGTTGTAACACTCTCAGAGAACCCTCTTTTGCCCCTAAGACTAAGCGTTCAATCTCCATACAGTCAGCCTCAGAAAATCTAGATTTTGATGAACGAAGGGACCCTGTATCAGCAGATCTCTGCAACAAGGTAACCTCCACTGAGGAGATGAGGACAATCCCCACCAGATCCGCAAACCCCCGTCCTTCACGGCCTGGACAGAGCAATCAGAATCACAGATGCATCGCTCCCTGCTTGATGCGAGCCACCATACGAGGGAAGAAGCGGTAATGGAAGAAAAAGATATATGAGTCCTGAACCTCCATGTTACTGATAGGGTATTTATCAGTTCTGCCTGAGGATCCCTCGACCCGTACCTGGGTAACTTGGTATTGAGGCGGCGGATGCCATGAGATCCTATCTCCAGCGTCCCCCACTCGCATATCCTCTGCAAACACCTTGGGGTGAAGAGACCATTCCCTGGGTGAAAGGATTTGCCTGCTGAGGTAGTTCCCTCCCAGTTGTCCACACCCATAATGTGGAATCGCTGACAGCATACATTGTTGAGTCCTCCACCCACTCTAGTATCTGATATACTTCTCTCATCACCAAGGAACTTCTTGTTCTCACCCTGATGGTTGATATAGGCAACCGAGGTTATATTGTCTGATTGGAATCTGAAAAAACTGGGACGAACCCAGAAAGATTGCCCAGTGTTCCAAAATATTGATCAGAAGGGAGGGACTCCTCCTGATTCCACAGGACCTTGTGCCTTCTTGGCACCACAAACAGCTCCCTAGCCGGAAATGCTTGTGTCCATAGTCACAGAACGGTCTCAAAAAGCACGTGCCTTGGGGACAGAGATGATCTGGACAGAGCCACTAGGAGAGCGAGTCTCTCGACAGGCTGTCCAGCACAATCTGTTGAGACAAATCTGAATGGTCGCCGTTCCATTATCTCAGCATGCATAGTTGTAAGGGTCCTAAGATGGAATCTGGCAAAAGGAACGATGTCTATGCAGGACACCACGAGTCCGATTACCTCCATACACTGAGACACTGAGGGTCTTGAGGAGGCCTGGAGGGCAGACATGCAGAAATTAGCTTGCAACGTCTCTAATCTGTGAGGAATATTCTACATGGATATAAGGTCTATTATAGTTCCCTGAAAATTCACCCTTGTACTTGGAGTAAGAGAACTCTTTTCCAAGTTTACCTTTCATCCATGTGATTGAAGAAGACTGAGAAGGGACTAGACAAAAGATGGTGCCTGTACCAAAATATCGTCCAGGTAGGGCGCTACTGCAATACCTCGTGTTCTGGCAACGGCTAGAAGAGCCCCCAGAACCTTTGTAAATACTCCTTGGAGCAGTAGCTAGGCTAAACGGAAGAGCTATGAACTGGAAGAGTTGGTCCAGAAAAGCAAACCTCAGGAACTGAAAATGTTCCTTGTGGATCGGGATGTGTAGGGTATGCATCCTTCAGGTCTATTGTGGTCATATACTTTCCTTCCTGAACCAGAGGCAGGATTGACGTATTGTCTCCATCTTGAAAGAGGGAACACTCAGGAAACTTGTTTAGGCACTTTAGGTCCAGAATTGGACGAAAAGTTCCCTCCTTCTTTGGAACCACGAAAGGTTTGAATAAAACCCCAAACCTCTTTCTGCTGTAGGTACCAGGACAATTACTCCTAGAGAGGAGAGATCCTGTATGCAACCTAAGAAGGCAGCCCTCTTTTCTGGCCTTGTAGACAGACTGGGGAGTAGGAATCTGAGCCTGGGATGATGAGACTTGAATCCTATTCTGTACCCTTGAGATACAACCTCCAGAACCTAAGGGTCCAGGACGTCCTGAAACCAAGCATCTGAAAAAAGAGACAGTCTGTCCCCTAGTCGATACGATCCCGGATCGGGGCTGCCTGTTGTTCTAGGGCGGGCTTCTTAGTCTGTTTGGATCTATTCCAGGAGTAAGCCGGCTTCCAAGTACTTTTAGGCTGCTCTGTCTTTGAAGAGGACTGCTGTTTGGTTGTGACTTGTCAGCACGAAAGGAACGAGAATTAGACAGGTTTGCCACGTCCTTAGGCCTCTTCTCCTTATCCTGCCGGTAGGAAGGTACCTTTCCCTCCGGTAACCGTAGAGATAATGGAGTCCAGCCCTGGACCGAATAGAATCTTCCCCTTGAAGGGAAGAGAAAGGAGTCTGGATTTAGAAGTCATATCTGCAGACCAAGACTTCAACTAGAGAGCCCGGCGGGCTAGAACACGCAAAGCCAGCAGCAGCCTTTGCATTATGTGAATAATCTGCATATTTGCGTCACAGATGAAGGAGGTTAGCAATTCTCAGTGCTTTAATTCTCTCTTGAATATCCTCAAGGGGAGTCTCCACCTCAATGAGCTCCGACAGAGTGTAGCACCAGTAGGTAGCTGCTCCAGCAACCGCCGGCTACAGCTGCCGCCGGTGGAATTAAAAACCCTGTATGTTGAAACATCTTCCTACAGACATAGGCTCTGTAAAAGAAGAACTATCCTCCTGAGGGACAGTTATTATGCTTAGCAAGTGTAGAGATAGCGCCATCCACCTTACGGATGGAGCCCCACAAATCTAATTGAGAGTTAGGGGACGGGAATCATTTTTTAAAAGTAGACGAGGGGAAAAAAAAAGTTCCTACTCTTTCCCATTCGTTACTAATAATGTTCGCCATCTTAACTGGCACAGGAAAAGTCAGAGGACCTTCCTGTCTTCATAAACCCTGTCTAACTTAGGATCTTAGGTTCCTCAGGGGAGTGTAGCCTCTTGGAACCTCTAGTGTAGACAGAACCTCCTTTAATAAAAACGCAGATGCTCAATTTTTAAATCTAAAGGAGGGTTTCCTCCGCTGAAGGAGGTTTAGAAACTAAAGTCTCCGACTCAGAAAGTTCACCCTCTGAAGCTACAGAGTTAACTCATCCTCCGGATAGCTGGGGATATAGTAGCTAAATCCGACAAATATTTTAGATGACCTCTAGGTCAGGAGAACTATGTTTAACCTTTCTTTTGCGTTTGTTAGAGGGAGGTAAGGCACTCTCCAGATGGGGGATTAGTTGAGCTGCAAGGTACTTCAGTGGAGCGGGTAATGTAGAAAGGGTAGTAATTTCTCGGGACCCAGATTCCTGAGAAGTAGATCGGCTTCAGAAGGGCTAATAGCGCTATGAGTATTATCAGGCTTGTCTCCCTTCTTAGACTTTAGAACAGTGTTTAGGCAAATGGAACAAAATTGAGCAGGGTGGGCAAACCACAGCCTCCTCACAATATAAACAGGAATTATTAATTAATACAGAAGAAGCAGACTCTTCTAATGTAGTATCAGAGTCCTCCATAGCTTTGCATATAATCACAGAAGGACAAACAAAAAGAAACAATTTTATTTAAAAACGGCACCTTAATACTCCCAATGGCTGGGGCACTCACCACCTCCTAGACCCAGACAACTAACAGTGAAATCCCTCTCCTTAGAAATGATGTCTGCAGCAGGATATTAGGAAATGAAACAGACCGCAACCAGGTCATGTGGTGCGTAAGACAGGACTTCCCCTGCTATGAAAAAGGGCGCTAAGCTATATTGAGCTGCGCAACATTTTAAAAACGAAAGTGAAACCTGTTTGTTCCAAGCCAAAAAAAAACCCACACAGTCTATGAGCCCAAAAAAACTCTCACAATAAGCATTTGTAAATCCCCAAGCTGTTCAAAATATCTCCCTGATGGAGATATTAACCCTTGACCCTATCGAGGTATAAAGAAGCCACAGCATTTTAAAGTGTATATATAAAAAAACGGTCTTACACTCCAGGATCCATGCTGTGGAACAGGCACAGCCTCTCAAGTCTTGCAGCAGCGCTTCTGACATGTACTTGAGTGTCTAACACCAAGCAGTGAAAAATCGTCAACACTGATTGCTCAGGAGCTGTAAGCGATAGTCTGGATGGGTTTGCAGAAAAACTTTCCCTGCATCTCCAGACTCTAATTTTCATCAAAACTCTCACTGAGAGGTTGACATGATTACTTAAGTTTTTTCTCTAAAGGGGACATACCCATTACAGGACTATCCAAATCTTCTGACACTTCTCTGCCACCTCCTATAGTCACGAAAGGCAAAAAGAATGAATGGGGATAGGGGAAGTGGGAGGGATATTTAAGCCTCCTGGTGGCCAGATGTTGTATTTCCCAATAGTAAGGAATGAAGTTGTGGACTCTCCCTGCTTATGGAAGGAAATACAATTTTAAACATATTTCCAATTTATTTCTATTATCAATTTTGCTTCATTCTCTTGTTATCCTTTGTTAAAGGAACATTTGCTGCTAGCTCAGCACATCTAGTTAGCTAATCACAAGACACAAAGGTGTACAGGCACCAATCAGCAGCTAGGTCTTACTATTGTAGCATATATGCATATTCTAACAAGAGTTACTAAGAGAAAAAAGCACATTTGGAAATATAAATTAATTAAAGTGTCGTAAAATGACATGCTCTATCTGAATCATGCAACTTTAAATTTTGAGCTTGATAAAGGGGCAGGAGCCCCGAAACGTTGCTCAATAAAGGTGCTGTTGCTCCATTCAGAGTGCTACCTGTGAAAGGGTGGTCCCCCAGGTGTGCACCTACATCTACCTTAAAGTGATTTAAAGGGACATTCCTAAGGAATTGTGTGCTGGTCCTGTGACTTTCCCACTTAAATTTTGACTTGCTATCCCTTTAAGTTGTCAGTCTGCAGCTTTATTATTTCTTAATTTGACAAACTGATTCAAATAGTGATCACATAATCAATCAGGACCTCCTATAAAGTGGTTTTGAACAACTGCTGCTGCTAACTTGGGAACAGTTCTTTCACATACAACAAGATGGGCTAAAGGAAGGGACAATAGCGGTGTTTACAATTTGCTGGTTTCAGGTGAGCTGGGAATTCAATAGCAATAAGGGATTTGAAACACTTTCAGATGACAAAATAAAAGCTTTAGTTATGTGTATTAAAAACAAACTTCACAATACACTTTATTTTACCACTAAATAAACTCTAAATATTGTGTGTTTTTTCTGTAACCATCACAAGCCTTACTCTGGCACAAATCTGTCCTAATAAGGCTCTGCGTGGTGTTAGATAAGGTACTGCAAGCAATACAAGTTTTACTAACAAAATGACAGTGGTTAATTGCATCTGCTCCAGTATAAATTCTGGATTGGCCCCTCTAAATTAAGGCAGCAAACAATCAGGTAGATTACAAGTTTTGCGTTACGCGTTTTTAACGCTGAAAAAATGGCAATTTCAGCATTAAAGCAGTAACGCAGCTATTGCAAGTCGTGTCGGTATAGCTATACGCAAGCATTTTAGCCTGTAACGCAACGTCCATTCCACAATCAAAAAAAATTACGTTTTTTCCGGTGGGATTTTCATAGTGCCGGTATTACAGGTTGTACGGTGAGGCTAAAAAGCTTGTGTTACAACCTATACCGACACGATCCATACTACCATCTGAAAGCAGTAGTTATGAGTCACAAAAATGTTTCACAAAACTCATAACTAAAGTGTTACAAACACCCATAAACTACCTATTAACCCCTAAACCGCCACCCTCCCGCATTGCAAACACTATATTAAACCTATTAACCCCTAATCTGCCGCCCACCCAAATCGCGACTATTAAATAAATGTATTAACCTCTAATCTGCCGCTCCCAACATCACCAACACTAATAAAAATTATTAACCCCTATTCCCGCCGCTCCCCGACATCACCGCCACTATAATAAAGTCATTAATTCCTAAAACTCCGGCCTCCCACATCTCCAGGCAACTAAATAAACCTATTAATCCTTAAACCTCCGGCCTTCTACATCTCCGCCACTTAATAAACCTATTAACCCCCTAAACCGCCGGCCCCACCACATTGCAAAAACACTAATTTAAACATTTAACCCCTAAACCGAACACCCCCTAACTTTAAATTAAAATTACAATATAACTATCTTTAAATAAATAAAAACTTACCTGTGAAATAAAAATAAACCTACAATTAAACTATAAATTAACCTAACATTACTATTCTCATAAAATAAAAAATACTACCAATAAAAATATCTAAATTACAAATATAAAAAAATAATAAACACTAAATTACGAAAAATAAAAAACACTAAGCTTACAAAAAATAATAAACGAAATTATAAAAAATAAAAACAATTACACCTAATCTGATAGCCCTATAAAAATAAAAAATCCCCCCCCCCCAAAATAAAAACACCCCCTAGCCTACACCAATAGCCCTTAAAAGGGCCTTTTGTAGGGCATTGCCCTAAGTTAAACAGCTCCTTTACCTGTAAAAAAAAAATACAAAGTCCCCCCAACAGTAAAACCCACCATCCAACCAACCCCCCAAAATAAAAAAAAAAACTAACTCTAAAAAAAAAACTAAGCTACCTAAAGGGGCATTTTTATGGGCATGGCCCTTAAAGGGCATTTAGCTCTTTTTCAAAAGCCCAAACCCTAATCTGAACCCCCCCCCCCACAAAAAAAACAAAACAAAACCTAACACTAACCCCAGAATATCTACTCACGGTTGCTGAAGTCCGGACATCCAGGCGGCGACAACTTCATCTTCTATCTTCATTCCGGTGGCGTGGAGCGGCGAAGACATCCAGCGCGGAGCATCCTCTTCATACGGTCCCCGCCGTACACTGAAGCTTCAATGCAAGGTAGCCGTTTCAAAATGGCGTACCTTGCATTCCTATTGGCTGATTTGATTCTTCTTATTGGCTTATTGAACAGCCAATAGGATTTCAGTAGATATCATCCTATTGGCTGTTTTGAACAGCCAATAGGATTTTAGAAGCGCTCATCCTATTGATTGATTTGAATAATCAAATCAGCAAATAGGAATGCAAGATACGCCATTTTGAAACTGCAATTTCTGAAATGCAATTTCTCATATATTTTATACTCTGCAGCTGGTATAACAAGTCATTGAAAAGACATTAATATAAAAAACAATTTTACAGTGTACTGTCCCTTTAATGATGAAGAAAAAAGGAGGAAAGGGAAATTCTGCATTGGGCAAAGCATTTCTATCCAAGGAGTCTGTAAATATTCACTTTCTAATTATGCAAAATAAGGACATATTTGCTATATAGTAAATATACAAATGAACTGATTTACTGCTTTATGAAAGTGCTGTATTTCTCCTTGTAAGATTGAGTTGAAAGAAAGAAAAGGTACCGCATGTGAGTGCAGTGCTGTTCCACTGTGTACATTGTATTCTACAAGAAGAGGTCATGAAATAAGAAGGGAGAAGTTTATTATTTTTGACACGCAGTGCACTGTGGAGTACAGCAGATATAGGCAGCGATGGATGCTACACATAATGTAAAGGTTTATTTGTGCATTAACAGGATTTGCTGGGCACTACTAAGCATGCTATGCTGGGCACTACTAAGCATGCTATTGTTTTTCTTTGCCGGCAGCTCTCTTGGCTTATTTAACCCTTTACAGATGCTGCTTGGTGAAGCTCTGCATTTACATACCCTGCAGTGCCATCTTAGAGCTCACATACTCTTGCAACCTGTGACAAAAGCAGTTAAGTGATGTTGCCGACTTTTTCACAGCTGCAATGTGTGCTTAAATTAGCACAAACACAAGAGAGGTTTATTTTTGCATTTTTTATTTTTATACACACTAGGACTGCAACTAACGATTATTTTCATAATCTATTAATCGGCCGATTATTTTTTCAATTAATCGACTAATTCGATTAAAATATTTTTTTTTCTATATTTAAAATAAAATCTACAACCAAGGTGGGATGTTTATCTTTGTTAACTCTCCACCAATATAGCAAACAAGTTAAAGACCAGGATCACACAACAAGCAAAAAAAAAGAAGAAAAGAGGTACAACCCACACCTCAAAAAATGCACACAAAAAACAAAGAAAAAAATGTTTACAAATCACACAATAAAAATGCAAAAAAATGATACACAATTGATACATAAAGATAAAATAAAATACGCATTTGATATACAGTAAATAAACAGGTGTTGCACAGTTGATACAAACTTGATGTTAACAAACAGTCCATTATCCTTAGTACGAAAGCGTCCAGGTAAGTGGTAAACTTTTAAATCAGGAGGTATCTGAAATCTTTCTTATAGGAATTCCCTGTGGATCGTCAGCCCTATGAGTAGGAAAAGACAACGGCCGCTTCTTAGGTAGATATCACTTGTCACAAAGAAAAAACAGAATTTATGCTTACCTGATAAATTACTTTCTCCAACGGTGTGTCCGGTCCACGGCATCATCCATTACTTGTGGGAAATATTCTCCCCCACAGCAAGGAGAGCACACAGCAAGAGCTGTCCACATAGCTCCCCCTCTGGCTCCGCCCCCCAGTCATCTCGACCGACGGTTAGGAGAAAAAAAAAAAGGAAAAGGAAAAAAATTTTCAACCTGATTAGGAAACCAGGGCGGGCCGTGGACCGGACACACCGTTGGAGAAAGTAATTTATCAGGTAAGCATAAATTCTGTTTTCTCCAACATTGGTGTGTCCGGTCCATGGCGTCATCCATTACTTGTGGGAACCAATACCAAAGCTTTAGGACACGGATGAAGGGAGGGAGCAAATCAGGTTACCTAAATGGAAGGCACCACGGCATGCAAAACCTTTCTCCCAAAAATAGCCTCCGAAGAAGCACAAATATCAAATTTGTAGAATTGGCAAAAGTGTGCAGAGAGGACCAAGTCGCTGCCTTACATATCTGGTCAACAGAAGCCTCGTTCTTGTAGGCCCAAGTGGAAGCCACAGCCCTAGTAGAGTGAGCTGTGATTCGGTCAGGGAGGTTGCCGTCCGGCAATCTCATAAGCCAATCGGATAATGCTTTTCAGCCAGAAAGAGAGAGAGGTAGCAGTAGCTTTTTGACCTCTCCTCTTACCAGAGTAAACGACAAACAAAGATGAGGTTTGTCTAAAATCTTTTGTTGCTTCTAAGTAGAACTTTAAAGCACGAACAACATCTAAATTGTGTAATAAACGTTCCTTCTTTGAAACTGGATTCGGACACAGAGAAGGAACAACTATTTCCTGGTTAATATTCTTGTTGGAAACAACTTTTGGAAGAAAACCAGGCTTAGTACGCAAAACAACCTTATCTGAATGGAAAACCAGATAGGGTGGATTACATTGCAAAGCAGATAATTCAGAAACTCTTCTAGCAGAAGAAATAGCAACCAAAAACAGAACTTTCCAAGATAATAACTTAATATCTATGGAATGTAAAGGTTCAAACGGAACCCCTTGAAGAACTGAAAGAACTAAATTTAGACTCCAAGGAGGAGTCATGGGTCTGTAAACAGGCTTGATTCTAACCAAAGGGCTTGATTCTAACCAAAGCCTGAACAAAAGCTTGTACATCTGGCACAGCTGCAGTCGTTTGTGTAACAAGATAGATAAAGCAGAAATCTGTCCTTTTAGAGAACTAGCTGACAACCCTTTATCCAAACCTTCTTGGAGAAAGGAGAGAATCTTTGGAATTTTAATCTTACTCCAGGAGAATCCCTTGGATTCACACCAGCAGATATATTTTTTCCATATTTTATGGTAAATCTTTCTAGTCACAGGTTTTCTGGCTTGGACCAGAGTATCTATCACAGAATTCGAAAACCAACGCCTGGATAAAATCAAGCGTTCAATTTCCAAGCAGTCAGCTGCAGAGAAACTAGATTTGGATGTTCGAATGGACCTTGTACTAGAAGATCCTGTCTCAAAGGTAGCTTCCATGGTGGAGCCGATGGACATATTCACCAGGTCTGCATACCAAGTCCTGCGTGGCCACGCAGGAGCTATCAGATCACTGAGGCTTTCTCCTGTTTGATCCTGGCTATGAGCCTGGGAAGGAGAGGAAACGGTGGAAACACATATGCTAGGTTGAACGACCAAGGCGCCACTAATGCATCCACTAGAGTCGCCTTGGTATCCCTGGATCTGGACCCATAGCAAGGAATCTTGAAGTTCTGACGGGACACCATTAGATCCATGTCTGGAATGCCCCATAATTGGGTTAACTGAGCAAAGACCTCCGGGTGGAGTTCCCACTCCCCCGGATGGAAAGTCTGACAACTCAAATAGTCCGCCTCCCCAGTTGTCTACTCCTGGGATGTGAATAGCAGATAGATGGCAGGAGTGATTCTCTGCCCATTGGATAATCTTGGTTACTTCCTTCATCGCTAGGGAACTCTTTGTTCCCCCCTGATGATTGATGTACGCAACAGTCGTTATGTTGTCCGACTGAAATCTTATGAACCTGGCTACCGCTAGCTGAGGCCAAGCCAGGAGCGCATAGAATATTGCTCTTAGTTCCAAAATGTTTATCGGGAGAAGCGACTCTTCCCGAGACCATAGGCCCTGAGCTTTCAGGGAGTCCCAGACCGCGCCCCACCCCAAGAGGCTGGCGTCGGTCATGACGATGACCCACTCCTGTCTGCGGAAACTCATTCCCTGAGACAGGTGATCCTGGGTCAACCACCAGAGAAGTGAGTCCCTGG
Organism: Bombina bombina; assembly: GCF_027579735.1. Lineage (NCBI taxonomy): Eukaryota > Metazoa > Chordata > Amphibia > Anura > Bombinatoridae > Bombina > Bombina bombina. The sequence goes on along the minus strand of NW_026511881.1, from coordinate 248,483 downwards.
TTACCTGGTCTACTTGAATTTGGGGAGACAAGTCTGTATAGTCCCCATTCCACTGATTGAGCATGCACAGCTGTAAGGGTCTTAGATGAATTCGAGCAAAAGGAACCACGTCCATTGCTGCGACCATTAGTCCTATTACTTCCATGCACTGAGCTATGGAGGGTTGAGGAATAGAATGAAGAACTCGACAAACGTTTAGAAGCTTTAGCTTTCTGACTTCTGTCAGGAAGATCTTCATTTCCACAGAATCTATTATTGTTCCCAGAAAAGGAACCCTTGTGGACGGTGACAGTGAACTCTTTTCTATGTTCACCTTCCACCCGTGAGATCTGAGAAAAGCTAACACAATGTCTGTGTGGGCCCTTGCTTTGGAAAGAGACGACGCTTGGATTAGGATGTCGTCTAGATAAGGTGCTACAGCGATGCCCCTTGGCCTTAGGACCGCTAGAAGGGACCCTAGCACCTTTGTGAAAATTCTGGGAGCGGTGGCTAAACCGAATGGAAGAGCCACGAACTGTAATGTTTGCGATTTTTTCTGAAATTTGGACCCCAGTGTCTTAATGCTTAGAAAGTATTGCACAGCAAATATGGAGACTCTAGCTCTTAAAACAAGCAAACCAGAGCTAATTGTTGGATTTAACAGTTTTTATACACCACAATCCCTGCTTACAGCATTGCTGCAGCTTTTACCTTTCTTAGGGGTCAATCATCCACAGAAATAAGCCTTCTGGAGTCACTTTCTGAGCCACAGGACCCTCTCACATGGAACTGCATGCACTGCCTTGAAATTAACTGAAGTGCCAAAATGAGGCCTCCTCCCTCAGTACACTAGAGTGAAGGGGCCTTCCTGACTAGATTTAGGTGTCTAAAGCAAGCCAGATCAATAAAAAACGTCCCCAAGTGTATATGAGCTTATAAAACATTTCAATTGCCATCATATTGTAATAAAAAACAATCGATTTGGCCCCTGACAGTGTCTACCAGCATAAAAATCAAAAAGGGGAAGCCTGTTATCTTTTTTGCTGAGGTGAAAGAAAAATGGCTTACCGTTTTCCCCTCAGGGAAAACATGACTGTCATCTAGCATTAGCCTGTGTTGTTAGAAGGAGACTAGTCATACCTGAAGCAGATAAGTCTGCAAACTGTTACCCCCAACTGAAGTTCTCTGGTTTCAACAGTCCTGCGTGGTAACAGAAATGGATTTTAGTTACTTGTGCTAAAATCATAGCCCTCTTAAACAGAAATCTTCATCACTTTTCTGTTGTAGAGTAAATAGTACAAGCCAGCACTATTTTAAAATAACAAACTCTTGATAGAAGAATAAAAAACTACAACTAACACCACAAACTCCTCACCATCCCCATGGAGATGCTACTTGTTCAGAGCGGCAAGGAGAATGACTGGGGGGCGGAGCCAGAGGGGGAGCTATGTGGACAGCTCTTGCTGTGTGCTCTCCTTGCCTGTGGGGGAGAATATTTCCCACAAGTAATGGATGACGCCGTGGACCGGACACACCAATGTTGGAGAAACGGTATATCCGTACTTACATATAAGATAGGATTAGTAGTCACCAAATTTTCCGTGAGGGTCGTCGGGTTCAGGACACCAGCCGTTAATGAAGAGATTTTTAAAATAGGTGTTGTGAAGGTTATCACACCTGTAGCATAAAACTAGACGTTCATTTTACTCACAAGTACCACATATGCTCTGGTAAAAAGTTTCCTGAAACCTCAAAATGTCTTCAGCTCACCAATGTAAGTGCTCTTTAATTCAGAGCTACTATTTTTACTGTCAAAGTGCTGAGTTTGCACTTTGCTTTACTGTGATCTCATCTAACTCTCCACCAATGCAAGGGGCCTCTTAACAAAGTAAGCCTGGACTTCATTCTAACAATCATTTCTTGAATATCAATATGCAATGGTAATTAACCAGCTATAAAGGTTAGGGAAAAAATATCTAGTCCGCACTTAAAGTAACATATATACTTGAATTTGGTACATATTACAATTAAAGGAATAGTCCAGTCAAAATTCAACTTTCATGATTCATACAGAGCAGCAATTTTAAGCAACTTTCTAATTTACTCCTTTTATCTATTTTTCTTCGTTCTCTTGGTATATTTATTTGAAAAAGCAAGAATATAAGCTTAATAGCCGGACCATTTTTGGTTCAGAACCTGGATAGCGTTTGCTCATTGGTGTCTAAATGTAGCAATCAATCAGCAAGCGCTACCCAGGTGCTAAACCAAAATTGGGCCGGCTCCTAATGTTACATTCTTGCTTTTTGAAATAAAGATACTAAGAGAATGAAGAAAAAGTGATAATAGGAGTAAATTAGAAGTTGCTTGAAATTCTATCTGAATCATGAAAGTCACATTTTGACTAGGCTTTCCATTTAATTAAAAATAAAAATATATATATAAAAAAAAAAAAGAAGCCAAAAGCACTAAGGAATATATAGCAATAACAGGACAAAGCCTTACACATGTATCTATGCAGTACATATAATAAGCAATAGCAAGTTATCTGCTAATAATTGTGGAAACAGATTATAGTGCACATCAATTCAAATAACTCCCATCAATCTAGCGTTAAGTGTAAATAACAAGTTTGGCACTATATCATGCAATGCATAGTCGCAAATCACCTGATTTAATATAAACCATCCAAATGATGACTCCTATTATTTCTGGGTTGCACATAAGCCAGGAGTAGTTGTAAACTTATACTGTCCTGAAAAAGTGAAAAGTAAACGTCTGTAGATGTCCTTTAGGCTAAGGGCATAACCATAAAACACAATACCATGTGCAGGAGCTCATTGGAGTGAAGTAGCTGGTGTCATGCACAGACCAACTAATTGCAAACCAACTAATTGATTATGAGATTAGTTGACAATTATTTTCATAATCGATTATATTGATTAGTTGCTGCAGCTCTAATTTACATATATATATATATATATATATATATATATATATATATATATATATATATATATATATATATACACATACATACAGTATATATATATATATACACACACACACATACATAACACTCTGTATCATACACACTAACCCAAAGTGCATTGTACAGCTGTCAAAAAAAACAACAACCTCACTAACCTGTGAACGTGCACTTCTTCTGTCAAAGAGTGCACGAATATCTAAGCCCCAAGATGGTGGTGCCCAGTATAAAAATGCAGAGCTTGACCAACGGCAACTTCAGAGAGTTAAATAAGGGAACAGCTGTGAAAAGATCTGCATTCACAGGAGGAGAAACAATAGCATGATGAATAAAACAACAATTCTGGTCAGCAGTTCAATGTTCCTTTAATTCTATAAATATTTAAAGGTAGCTTCTTGTCCATACCTAGATTTTCTCTTCTTAGCTTTCGCTTTTCATTGTTTTTTCTCCTCTCATTTTCATTTGCCATGAATGTTCTCTTTCTCTCTGTAGTAAATAAGAGGAAATGTGACCATAAATCCACCCAAGTGATTGCAATAAAGAGTGTAAAAATATTTATTATGCCCATTTCTGGAAAACAAGGGATAATCAAGTGGCAAAATGCTGGGGTGTTTCCTATTACTTCTTTTTACAGTTTTATTCTTGGGCATAATTCTTTTTTGTTTTAATACTTATATTGGAGTTTCTATTTACATTTCGGACGTATTCTTAATACTTCAGACTTGCCAGCCCCTAACAATATTTGGGTCAAAGTGCGGTCACAGACAAAATCAGTCATTTAAAGCGATACTTAACACCTGCATAAACAGTATATTAATAAACTCTTGCAGAACACATTCAAGTACAAATCTATAGCAATTTTTAATTAATAACTTTTTTCCCCATTGTTTTTTCTCTGTGACGTCTGACTGCCCTACACAAGGTCTGAGGCCTGTCCTCAGACCTCCCTAACAGGAAACATTTTGAGGATATCTGAACTGGAGCACAGGTGAGACAATCAGCTGATTATAAACATGGTTATTTTATCTGCTCTCATCCAAGGTAATACTGAAACCCTGGCTTGTTGGGGAGGCCTGATGACAGTTTTGAAAATCAATGCCCTAGAGGCTATCCATATCTGAGGCTTCCCATTTGCTTGGTTTCTGCCTCTGCTCTTGTACTTAGAGCTGAGTGTGCACATGCGCTCCAGTCACAGGTTTCGGAGTTAAGAGTGCACATGCAGAACAGCTGTGCCCATGTATATCAGTAATTACAGATCATATATGACTGATGAACCCGAGAAGAACCTAGGTTATTATTATCATTTATTTGTATAGCGCCTCCAAATTCCGTAGTGCTGTTGGTAGCACATAGAGCTGGTGGTTTGCATTTATTTTCCAAACATGTGAGAATGTAAATGAATACATAATTTATCTTGGACGGTATGGTAATGTAATTGTTATCGAGTAAAAATGTTTTTTTTTCCTTATCCTCTTTCATTTCAGCCATAGAATAATATAATTCAACAAGATTTTTCTACCTTTTGCTTTATTTTTCTACAAAGAAATGTATCTTACAACTCATGTTCTTTTAAAAGGATTTTCTCTGTCTTAAACACTTATACCTGTTAAAGGGACAGTATAGTATAGCAGCAAAATGCTCTATTTCATTGAACCATTTCAAGGGACAGTACACTTCAAATACACTTTTCATGATTCAGATAGAGCAGAGGTTTTTAAACAATTTTCCAATTTACTTCTATTATCTAATTTGCTTAATTCTTGGTAAGATATTGAGGCAGGCTTATGAGAAGCAAACCACTTCTGTGAACCAGCTGGTGATTGATGGCTGCACATAAATGCTTCTTGTCAAGACTCTCCCCTAGTTTTAACAGCTTCAAGCGCTCCCTAAAGACAATACTATTCAGGGATGCATACAACCTACTCTAACCTTTCCTAACTCCATTGCTTTACCCTTGAACCCCTTAGCATGTAAGCCTATGAGCCCAGCTGTTTGTAGATCACCCTACAACAGTGCAACTCTCGGCAGGGTCCTCTACCCATTTGATCCGTATAAATGTTATCCTGTATACCAACTATGTTTATAGCGCTGCGGAATCTGTTGGCACTCTACAAATACCTGTTAATAATAATAAAATTGTCATTGGCTTGCCCAGTGATCAGCTAGCTCCCAGTAGTGCATTGCTGCTCCTTCAACAAAGGACACCAAAAAATAATAATAATTGTTATTAGAAGTAAATTGGAATATTGTTTAATATGATATATTCTATCTGAAGAGAGTATATTAGATATGTTGGGTTTCATGCACTTTTAATTTTCAAACAAAAACCCCCAAAATGTATGCTTACCTGATAAATTTATTTATTTATTGACACGATGAGTCCACGGATCATCTAATTACTATTGGGAATATCACTCCTGCCCAGCAGGAGGCGGCAAAGAGCACCCAGCAAAGCTGTTAAATATCACCCCCCTTCCCTCCAACCTCAGTCATTGGACCTTAGCAAAGGAGAGAAAGGAAGCAACAAGGTGCAGAGGTGTCTGAAGTTTATAACAAAAAAACCCTGTCCATAAGAACACAGGGTGGGCCGTGGACTCACCGTTTCAAGAAATAAATACATTTATCAGGTAAGCATAAATTTAGTTTTCTTTCTAATGACACGGTGAGTCCACGGATCATCTAATTACTATTGGGAATCAATACCCAAGCTAGAGGACACAGATGATAAGGGAGGGACAAGACAGGGAACCTAAACGGAAGGCGCCACTGCTTGAAGAACCTTTCTCCCAAAAGAAGTCTCAGCCGAGGCAAAAGTATTCAAATTTATAGAACTTAGAAAAAGAGTGAAGAGAGGACCAAGTTGCAGCCTTGCAAATCTGTTCCACAGAAGCTTCATTTTTGAATGCCCAGGAAGAGGAAACAGCCCTAGTAGAATGAGCCGTAACTCAGGAGGATGCTGTCCAGCAGTTTCATAGGCCAAGCGAATGATACTCTTCAGCCACAAAGAAAGATTAGTAGCTGTAGCTTTCTGACCCTTACGTTTTCCAGAGAAAACCACAAACAGAGCAGAAGACTGACGAAAAATAGAATTTCAATGCACGCACCACGTCCAGATTGTGCAGCAGATGCTCCTTCTGAGAAGAAGGGATAGGACACAATTAAGGAACAACAATCTCCTGATTAATGTTCTGATCTGAAACCACTTTAGGGAGAAACCTGTAAGGATATGGCAAGAATACCCAAATATATATATTTAGAGCACCACTCAGTCTCACACCAAACCTCGGGTATTATGATGTATGTAACACCCTAGTTATGCTCATAGATCTGAGGGTGACCGTCTGTGGGTCAAAAGATGTGATATATGTTATACTGAATAAGAACTGGAGTCACTCCAAATTATAAGAATATAACGTTGTTTGCTGGCTAGATGTCAGATAACCGTGTAGGGAAAAACTCTATCCTGATTTGTAAAGTAGAGAGTTTTCACAAGCAGTGTGATTGTCAAAATATGTCTCATGCAAGATGATAACAGTCAGCTTTGCAAAAGTTAGTACAGCTTATAATTATCAAGAATGAGTATTATTTTAAGAAGCAGCGTTAAGGTTGTGTATAAGCATGCAGTATCAGGAGGTTTAAGGCCTAGCAGGCAAAGCGATGCACAATAATGAAAGTGGCATCGTAAGCAAGGCAAACAGGCAATGCAGTGATAGTAGCAGTCCTAGTAGGAACTTGGCACAGAGTAGAATAAGAGCAGTCAATACATGAATGACACTACATAGTACCGTACAGTTGTGCAGTCCATTCCGTTGCAAAGCCTGCATTCGTGTAGTAGCAAAGAGCGTCTGGGTTCCTGTGCTTGCAGAGCGGTATACAGATTATCGGAATCTTGAAAGGGCAATCCAGCAGGTAGGAAACTTGCGTTGTTGGAGGCAGTAGAAAAGCAGAGGACGTAGCGGTCAACAACTGATTGACTGAATTAACAGCAGAGGCTAATAGTTCAGAGACTATGCTCTGAGTGATATCCAGAGAAATCAAATTACCTAGCAAAGGTATGATGCTCAATGACCACTAAATAGGGAAATGTGGTCACATGACAAGAACATTTAAAGGGGAAATATCAACAAAGTTAATAAAAGTTAACATGTTCCTAACAAAACTCTAACTTAGTACGCAAGCTACCTTATCTGAATGAAAAATAAGGTAAGGAGACTCATACTGTAATGCATAGAGCTCTGAAACCCTACGAGCAGATGAAATAGCAACCAGAAACAAAAACTTTCAAGATAATAATTTAATATCTAAGGAATGCATAGGCTCAAAAGGAGCCTGTTGAAGAACTTTAAGAACTAGAATAAGACTCTGGTTTAAACACAGGTCTGATTCTGACCAAGGCCTGACAGAATGATTGCATGTCTGGTACATCCGCCAGACGTTGATATAACAAAATAGACAAGGTAGATATTTGACCCTTTATGGAGCTTGCCGATAAACCCTTCTCCAAGCCCTCTTGGAGAAAAGACAAAATTCTGGGAATCCGAACTCTACTCCAAGAGTAGCCTCTGGATTCACACCAATGCAGATATTTACGCCATATCTTGTGGTAAATCTTTCTAGTCACAGGCTTACGAGCCTGAAACATGGTCTCAATGACCGACTCTGAAAATCCACGCTTAGATAAAATCAAGCATTCAATCTCCAAGCAGTCAGCTTCAGAGAAACTAGATTTAGATGAAGGAAGGGCCCCTGAAGTAGAAGGTCCTTTCTCAATGGAAGACTTCAAGGTGGATGAAATTACATCTCCACCAGGTCTGCATACCAGATCCTGCGAGGCCACACCGGAGCAATGAGAATTACAGACGCCCTCTCTTATTTGATTCAAGCAATGACCCGAGGAAGGAGAGCGAACGGAGGAAATAAGTATGCTAGACTGAAATTCTAAGGAACCACAAGAGCACATATCAGTACTGCCTGAGGATTCCTGGACCTTGACCTGTACCTCGGGAGCTTGGCATTCTGATGAGATTCCATGAGATCTAGATCCGGTTGTCCCCATTTGAGAATCAAGTTGGAAAACACATTTCCGGATGAAGTTCCCATTCCCCCAGGAGAAAGGTCTGTCTGCTCAGAAAATTTGCTTCCCAATTGTCCACTCCTAGAATGTGGATAGCAGATAGACAGCAGTTGTGGGTCTCCACCCACTGAATAATCTTGGCCACCTCTGACATGGCAAAGGAGCTCCGAGTTCCTCCCTAATGATTGATGTAAGCCACTGGCGAGAAATTTGTTTAGACTATTGAGATCCAAGATTGGTCTGAATGTTCCCTCTTTCTTGGGAACCACAAACAGATTGGAGTAAAATCCCAGACCCTTCTCCTGAACTGGAACAGGAACTATCACCCCCATTTTGGATAGATCCCGAACACAATGTAAGAACGCCTCCCTTTTTATCTGGTCGACAGATAATCTTGAGAGAAGAAATCTGCCCCTGGGGGGAAAGGTCTTGAATTCTACTTTGTATCCCTGGGACACAATGTCTATCGCTCAAGGATCCTGAACATCTCGAACCCTGAGTGAAAAAGGAAAGTCTGCCCCCCACAAAATCCGGTCCCGGATCGGGGGCAGACCCTTCATGCTGACTTTGGATCATTAGCTGGCTTCTTGGATTGCTTTCCCTTATTCCAAGATTGGATGGGTCTTCAGGAAGGCTTGGACTGTTCCTGTTTTGTATAGGAAGAGGACGGTTTACCCTTGAAGTTTCGAAAAGAATGAAAAATACTCTGACGTCCCTTCTGCTTATTTCTCTTATCCTGAGGGAGGAAAGTCCTTTTCCTCCTATAATATCAGAAATAATCTCAGCCAAAGCTGGGCCAAACAAGGTCTTACCCTTTTAAGGAATAGCCAAAAGCTTAGACGACACATCTGCCGACCAAGATTTCAACCACAAGGCTCTGCGAGCCAGAATGGCAATCCAGTTTCTTATCCATAGGATACTTAAAAGAACAGCTATTCTCTATGGGAATTGTAGTTCTCTTAGCTAAAGTGGAAATTGCCCCTTCCACCTTGGTGACCATTTGCCAAGACTCCTTAATAGAGTCATCAATAGGAAATATCTTCTTAAAAATAGGAGGAGAAAAAGGAATACCCGGCTTCTCCCATTCCTAACAATAAATTCTGTAGCCCGATCTGGTACGGGAAAACATTCCAGCATGGAAGGTACATCATAATACTTGTTAAGTTTACTAGACTTTTTAGGGTTGACGACAGTAGTGTCAGAGTCGTCCAGAGTAGCCAAAACCTTCTTGAGTAAATGGAGGTGCTCTAGCTTAAACCTAAAGGATACAACTTCAGCATCAGAAGAAGGAATTACACTGTCAGAATCTGAGATCTCACCCTCAGATGCTACCGAAGAATAATCCTCATCAGATCTATGAGAGTGAATATTCGGAATAGCCACAAATGAGTCAGACACCTTACGCACTGATTCTTTAGACTTCCTCTTGCGCTTTCCCTGTAGCATGGGAAAGACAGACAATGCACCAGAAACTGCAGAAGACATACGGGAAGCAATGTCTTGCAAAGAGACCCCAGGCAGAGCTTGAGAGGAAGCGCAGGACACTGTATTAATGGGTAATAACATTTGGGACACCTGAGGAGAAATAAACGGCATATTTTGAACATTGTCAGAAGACTCCTGGACAGTATCCGTCTTAGACAATATTGGCTCAAAAAGTCTATCCTTAAAATTTAATGTTCTCTCAACACATGAGGAACAGAAAGGATTGGTGGTTCAATGTTAGCATTCAAACATAAAGGACATCTGTAATCTATAACAGAGTTATGATCCATCTTTAAAATTATTCAAACTTTAATAAAATTTTATTTAGACAAACTGTTACTGTTTCTTTAAATTTTAAAATGAAAACTGCTTTATCTTTGAAGCAATGCAAAAACAAAATTGGACACTGTATTAATGGGTAATAACATTTGGGACACCTGAGGAGAAATAAACGGCATATTTTGAACATTGTCAGAAGACTCCTGGACAGTATCCGTCTTAGACAATATTGGCTCAAAAAGTCTATCCTTAAAATTTAATGTTCTCTCAACACATGAGGAACAGAAAGGATTGGTGGTTCAATGTTAGCATTCAAACATAAAGGACATCTGTAATCTATAACAGAGTTATGATCCATCTTTAAAATTATTCAAACTTTAATAACATTTTATTTAGACAAACTGTTACTGTTTCTTTAAATTTTAAAATGAAAACTGCTTTATCTTTGAAGCAATGCAAAAACGAAATTGATTTATTTATCATGTAATACAATAACGTTTTAAAATAAAAACTAAAACAGCCTCTACACCTCAGCTTTAGCTCTGCTGAGGTGCCTACCTTGCTTATACAGGAAATATGTGTATGTAAAAATGGCCTCTGCGTGAGTAAACAATCTGAGCTGCTACAAAAGATACCACAAACGATTGTTTGTCCGTTATGAACAAAAAATGGCAAGCTGCAATGAATCTCTCCTCCTATACAGGAAGTGAGAGAATAAGTGCGCAACAGCTAAGATTACCACCACATAAGCCCCACCCATCGTGGACGTGTCAAATAACGTCTGCCCAACATTTAAAGGGACAGTCTACACCAGAATTTTTATTGTTTGAAAAGATAGATAATCCCTTTATTACCCATTCCCCAGTTTTGCATAACCAACACAGTTATAATAATATACTTTTAGCCTCTGTGATTATCTTGTATCTAAGCCTCTGCAAACTGCCCCTTTATTTCAGTTCTTTTGACAGACTTGCAGTTTAGCCAATCACTGCCTGCTCCCAGATAACTTTGCGTGCACGTGTTATCTATATGAAATATGTGAACTAACACCCTCTAGTGGTGAAAAACTGTTCAAATGCATTATGAAAAGAGGTGGCCTTCAAGGTCTAAGAAATTAGCATATGAACGTCCTAGGTTTAGCATTCAACTAAGAATACCAAGAGAACAAAGCAAAATTGGTGATAAAAGTAAATTGGAAAATTGTTTAAAATTACATGCTCTATCTGAATCATGAAAGTTTATTTTGGCCTAGACTGTCCCTTTAAAGTGAATCTTAGTTATAAAATAACAGAAATATCACAAACATTGAGACAAATTCTCCTCCAGTCCCCAGTGCCTGCAAACACTGCCTTAGATAATCCCCTTAACACTAGGAGAAATGTAATACATAACACATCCCCCTGCAGGGAAATAATAAAGTGTAATTTTTTTTTCTTTCATGATTCAGATAGAGCATGACATTTTAAGCATCTTTCTAATTTACTCCTATTATCAATTTTTCTTCATTCTCTTGGTATCTTTATTTGAAATGCAAGAATGTAAGTTTAGATGTTGGCCCATTTTTGGTGAACAACTTGGGTTGTCCTTGCTGATTGGTGGATAAATTCATCCACCAATAAAAAAGTGCTGTCCAGAGTTGTGAACCTAAAAAAACCTTAGATGCCTTCTTTTTCAAATAAACGCCTAGATTACGAGTGTTGTTGGTAAAAACCTGTGGGGCTAACGCTCCTTTTTTTTCCAGCGCTCCCTTAAGCCAACGCTGGTATTACGAGTTTTCTGAATGGCTGCGTTAGCCTCAGAAAAGTGAACGTTGAGCCAAATTTAGCTCCATTTCAACCCTCAATACCAGCGTTGCTTACGGTAGCGGTAAGATGGAAAAATGTGCTCGTGCACGATTTCCCCATAGGAATCAATGGGGCTGAGCTGGCTGAAAAAAACCTAACACATGCAAAAAAGCAGCGTTCAGCTCCTAACGCAGCCCCATTGTTTCCTATGGGGAAACACTTTCTAAGTCTACACCTAACACCCTAACATGAACTCTGAGTCTAAACACCCCTAATCTTACACTTATTAACCCCTAATCTGCCACCCCCGCTATCGCTGACACCTGCATTATACTATTAACCCCTAATCTGCTGCTACGGACACCGCCGCCACCTACATTATCCCTATGAACCCCTAATCTGCTGCCCCCAACATCGCCGACACCTACATTATATTTATTAACCCCTAATCTGCCCCCCAACGTCGCCGCCACCTACCTACACTTATTAACCCCTAATCTGCTGACCGGACATCGCCGCCACTATAATAAATGTATTAACCCCTAAACCGCCGCAATCCCGCCTTGCAAACACTATAATAAATTGTATTAACCCCTAATCTGCCCCCCAACGTCGCCGCCACCTACCTACACTTATTAACCCCTAATCTGCCGTCCCAAACGTCGCTGCTACTATAATAAAGTTATTAACCCCTAAACCTAAGACTTACCCTAACACCCCCCTAAGTTAAATATAATTTAAATAAAACTAAATAAATTTACTATAATGAAATAAATTATTCCTATTTAAAAATAAATAAATACCTATAAAATAAACCATAAGATAGCTACAATATAACTAATAGTTACATTGTAGCTATTTTAAGATTTATATTTATTTTACAGGCAACTTTGTATTTATTTTAACTAGGTACAATGGGTATTAAATAGTTAATTACTTTTTAATAGCTACCTAGTTAAAATAATTACAAAATTACCTGTAAAATAAATCCTAACCTAAGTTACAAATACACCTAACACTACACTATCAATAAATTAATTAAATAAATTAACTACAATTATCTAAACTAAAATACAATTAAATAAACTAAACTATATTACAAAAACAAACAAACACTAAATTACAAAAAATAAAAAAATATTAGAAGAATTATAATCTAATTACACCTAATCTAAGCCCCCTAATAAAATAAAAAACATAATTTATGCTTACCTGATAAATTCCTTTCTCCTGTAGTGTAGTCAGTCCACGGGTCATCCATTACTTATGGGATTATATCTCCTCCCTAACAGGAAGTGCAAGAGGATCACCCAAGCAGAGCTGCTATATAGCTCCTCCCCTCTACGTCATACCCAGTCATTCGACCGAAACCAAACGAGAAAGGAGAAACTATAGGGTGCAGTGGTGACTGGAGTTTAATTGAAAATTTAGACCTGCCGTAAAAAACAGGGCGGGCCGTGGACTGACTACACTACAGGAGAAAGGAATTTATCAGGTAAGCATAAATTATGTTTTCTCCTGTTAAGTGTAGTCAGTCCACGGGTCATCCATTACTTATGGGATACCAATACCAAAGCTAAAAGTACACGGATGACGGGAGGGACAGGCAGGATCTTTACACGGAAGGAACCACTGCCTGTAGAACCTTTCTCCCAAAAACAGCCTCCGAAGAAGCAAAAGTGTCAAATTTGTAAAATTTTGAAAAAGTGTGAAGTGAAGACCAAGTTGCAGCCTTGCAAATCTGTTCAACAGAGGCCTCATTCTTAAAGGCCCAAGTGGAAGCCACAGCTCTAGTAGAATGAGCTGTAATCCTTTCAGGAGGCTGCTGTCCAGCAGTCTCATAGGCTAAACGTATTATGCTACGAAGCCAAAAAGAGAGAGAGGTAGCCGAAGCTTTTTGACCTCTCCTCTGTCCAGAATAAACGACAAACAGGGAAGAAGTTTGACGAAAATCCTTAGTTGCCTGCAAATAAAATTTCAGGGCACGGACGACGTCCAGATTGTGCAGAAGTCGTTCCTTCTTTGAAGAAGGGTTAGGGCACAATGATGGAACAACAATCTCTTGATTGATATTCTTGTTAGTGACTACCTTAGGTAAGAACCCAGGTTTAGTACGCAGAACTACCTTGTCTGAATGAAAAATCAGATAAGGAGAATCACAATGTAAGGCCGATAACTCAGAGACTCTTCGAGCCGAGGAAATAGCCATTAAAAACAGAACTTTCCAAGATAACAGCTTGATATCAATGGAATGAAGGGGTTCAAACGGAACACCTTGCAGAACGTTAAGAACTAAGTTTAAGCTCCACGGCGGAGCAACAGTCTTAAACACAGGCTTAATCCTAGCCAAAGCCTGACAAAAAGCCTGAACGTCTGGAACTTCTGACAGACGTTTGTGTAAAAGGATAGACAGAGCTGAGATCTGTCCCTTTAACGAACTAGCAGATAAACCCTTTTCTAAACCTTCTTGTAGAAAAGACAATATCCTAGGAATCCTAACCTTACTCCATGAGTAACTCTTGGATTCGCACCAATATAAGTATTTACGCCATATTTTATGGTAAATTTTCCTGGTAACAGGTTTCCTAGCCTGTATTAAGGTATCAATCACTGACTCCGAGAATCCCCGCTTTGATAGAATCAAGCGTTCAATCTCCATGCAGTCAGCCTCAGAGAAATTAGATTTGGATGTTTGAAAGGACCCTGAATCAGAAGGTCCTGTCTCAGAGGCAGAGACCATGGTGGACAGGACGACATGTCCACTAGATCTGCATACCAGGTCCTGCGTGGCCACGCAGGCGCTATTAGAATCATCGATGCTCTCTCCTGTTTGATCCTGGCAATCAATCGAGGAAGCATCGGGAAGGGTGGAAACACATAAGCCATGTTGAAGACCCAAGGTGCTGTCAGAGCATCTATCAGTACCGCTCCCGGGTCCCTGGACCTGGATCCGTAACAAGGAAGCTTGGCGTTCTGGTGAGACGCCATGAGATCCAGATCTGGTTTGCCCCAATGATGAAGCAGTTGGGCAAACACCTCCGGATGAAGTTCCCACTCCCCCGGATGAAAAGTCTGGCGACTTAGGAAATCCGCCTCCCAGTTCTCCACGCCTGGGATGTGGATCGCTGACAGGTGGCAAGAGTGAGACTCTGCCCAGCGAATTATCTTTGAGACTTCCATCATCGCTAGGGAACTCCTTGTCCCTCCCTGATGGTTGATGTAAGCCACAGTCGTGATGTTGTCCGACTGAAACCTGATGAACCTCAGAGTTGCTAACTGAGGCCAAGCCAGAAGAGCATTGAAAACTGCTATTAATTCCAGAATGTTTATTGGAAGGAGTCTCTCCTCCTGAGTCCATGATCCCTGAGCCTTCAGGGAATTCCAGACTGCGCCCCAACCTAGCAGGCTGGCGTCTGTTGTTACAATCGTCCAATCTGGCCTGCTGAAGGGCATCCCCCTGGACAGATGTGGCCGAGAAAGCCACCATAGAAGAGAATCTCTGGTCTCTTGATCCAGATTTAGCATAGGGGACAAATCTGAGTAATCCCCATTCCACTGACTTAGCATGCACAATTGCAGCGGTCTGAGATGCAGGCGTGCAAAAGGTACTATGTCCATTGCCGCTACCATTAAGCCGATTACCTCCATGCATTGAGCCACTGACGGGTGTTGAATGGAATGAAGGACACGGCAAGCATTTAGAAGTTTTGATAACCTGTCCTCTGTCAGGTAAATTTTCATTTCTACAGAATCTATAAGAGTCCCTAAGAAGGGAACTCTTGTGAGTGGCAATAGAGAACTCTTTTCTACGTTCACCTTCCACCCATGCGACCTTAGAAATGCCAGAACTAACTCTGTATGAGACTTGGCAGTTTGGAAACTTGACGCTTGTATCAGAATGTCGTCTAGGTACGGAGCTACCGCTATTCCTCGCGGTCTTAGTACCGCCAGAAGAGAGCCCAGAACCTTTGTAAAGATTCTTGGAGCTGTAGCTAACCCGAAGGGAAGAGCTACAAACTGGTAATGCCTGTTTAGGAAGGCAAACCTTAGATACCGGTAATGATCCTTGTGAATCGGTATGTGAAGGTAGGCATCCTTTAAATCCACTGTGGTCATGTACTGACCCTCTTGGATCATAGGTAAGATGGTCCGAATAGTTTCCATTTTGAACGATGGAACTCTTAGGAATTTGTTTTAGGATCTTTAAGTCCAAGATTGGTCTGAAGGTTCCCTCTTTTTTGGGAACCACAAACAGATTTGAGTAAAACCCTTGTCCGTGTTCCGACCGCGGAACTGGGTGGATCACTCCCATTAGTAAAAGGTCTTGTACACAGCGTAGAAACGCCTCTTTCTTTATCTGGTTTGCTGACAACCTTGAAAGATGAAATCTCCCTTTTGGAGGAGAAGCTTTGAAGTCCAGAAGATATCCCTGAGATATGATCTCTAACGCCCAGGGATCCTGGACATCTCTTGCCCAAGCCTGGGCGAAGAGAGAAAGTCTGCCCCCCACTAGATCCGTTTCCGGATCGGGGGCCCTCACTTCATGCTGTCTTAGGGGCAGCAGCAGGTTTTCTGGCCTGCTTGCCCTTGTTCCAGGACTGGTTAGGTTTCCAGCCCTGTCTATAGCGAGCAACAGTTCCTTCCTGTCTTGGAGCGGAGGAAGTTGATGCTGCTCCTGCCTTGAAGTTACGAAAGGCACGAAAATTATACTGTTTAGCCCTTGGTTTGGCCCTGTCTTGAGGCAGGGCATGGCCCTTACCTCCAGTAATGTCAGCGATAATTTCTTTCAAACCGGGCCCGAATAATATCTGCCCTTTGAAAGGAATGTTAAGCAGTTTAGATTTAGAAGTCACATCGGCTGACCAGGATTTAAGCCACAGCGCTCTACGCGCTTGAATGGCGAATCCGGAGTTCTTAGCCGTAAGTTTAGTTAAGTGTACTACGGCATCAGAAATAAATGAATTAGCTAGCTTAAGGACTTTAAGCTTGTCTATAATCTCATCCAATGGATCTGTGCTAAGGGTCTCTTCCAGAAACTCAAACCAGAATGCCGCCGCAGCTGTGACAGGCGCAATGCATGCAAGGGGTTGTAATATAAAACCTTGCTGAACAAACATTTTCTTAAGGTAACCCTCTAACTTTTTATCCATTGGATCTGAAAAAGCACAGCTATCCTCCACCGGGATAGTGGTGCGCTTAGCCAGAGTAGAAACTGCTCCCTCCACCTTAGGGACCGTCTGCCATAAGTCCCGTGTGGTGGCGTCTATTGGAAACATTTTTCTAAATATAGGAGGGGGTGAAAAAGGCACACCGGGTCTATCCCACTCCTTGTTAACAATTTCTGTAAGCCTTTTAGGTATAGGAAAAACGTCAGTACACGCCGGTACCGCAAAATATTTATCCAGGCTACATACTTTCTCTGGAATTGCAACCGTGTTACAATCATTCAGAGCCGCTAATACCTCCCCTAGTAATACACAGAGGTTCTCAAGCTTAAATTTAAAATTTGAAATGTCTGAGTCCATTTTATTTGGATCAGATCCGTCACCCACAGAATGAAGCTCTCCGTCCTCATGTTCTGCAAATTGTGACGCAGTATCAGACATGGCTCTATTATTATCAGCGCACTCTGTTCTTACCCCAGAGTGATCGCGTTTACCCCTAAATTCTGGCAATTTAGATAGTACTTCAGTCATAACATTAGCCATGTCTTGCAAAGTGATTTGTATGGGCCGCCCTGATGTACTTGGCGCCACAATATCACGCACCTCCTGAGCGGGAGGCGAAGGTACTGACACGTGAGGAGAGTTAGTCGGCATAACTTCCCCCTCGTTGTCTGGTGATAATTTCTTTACATGTACAGATTGGCTTTTATTTAAAGTAGCATCAATGCAATTAGTACACAAATTTCTATTGGGCTCCACATTGGCCTTTAAACATAGTGAACAAAGAGATTCATCTGTGTCAGACATGTGTAAACAAACTAGCAATGAGACTAGCAAGTTTGGAAATACTTTTCTAAATAAATTTACAAGTAATATAAAAAACGCTACTGTGCCTTTAAGAAGCACAAAAAACTGTCACAGTTGAAATAACAATGAACCAAAATAGTTATAGCAACCAATTTTTCACAGTAAATGTATTAAGTTAGCAAAGGATTGCACCCACCAGCAAATGGATGATTAACTCCTTAATACCCAAAAAACGGATAACAATTTAATATTAACGTTTTTATCACAGTCAAAACACACTATCACAGGTCTGCTGTGAGTGATTACCTCCCTCAAAACTAGTTTTGGAGACCCCTGAGCTCTGTAGAGACGTCCTGGATCATGGAGGAAGAAATAGGAAGACTGTGACTAAATTTTTACTGCGCAATAAAGCGCTAAAATAGGCCCCTCCCACTCATATTACAACAGTGGGGAAGCTCAGTAAACTGATTTTATTCAGAAACAAACGACAGCCATGTGGTAAAAATCATGCCCATAAAGTTTTATCACCAAGTACCTCAGAAAAAACGATTAACATGCCAGTAAACGTTTTAAAAATGAAATTATGAAATGTTATTAATAAGCCTGCTGCTAGTCGCTTTCACTGCAGTGTAGGCTCAAATATTACTTAAATATACACAGTATTTTCTTAGTGAAATTCCATTCCCCAGAAATACCTCAGAGTATACATACATACATATCAGCCTGATACCAGTCGCTACTACTGCATTTAAGGCTGCACTTACATTACATCGGTATTAGCAGTATTTTCTCAGTCAATTCCATTCCTTAGAAAATAATATACTGCAACATACCTCCTTGCAGGTGAGCCCTGCCTGCTATCCCCTGTTCTGAAGTTACCTCACTCCTCAGAATGGCCGAGAACAGCAAGTGGATCTTAGTTACGACCGCTAAGATCATAGACAAACTCAGGTAGATTCTTCTTCTAATGCTGCCTGAGAAGAAACAACACAATCCGGTGCCGTTTAAAATAACAAACTTTTGATTGAAGAAATAAAAACTAAGTTTAACAACCACAGTCCTCTCACATGTCCTATCTATTAGTTAGGTGCAAGAGAATGACTGGGTATGACGTAGAGGGGAGGAGCTATATAGCAGCTCTGCTTGGGTGATCCTCTTGCACTTCCTGTTAGGGAGGAGATATAATCCCATAAGTAATGGATGACCCGTGGACTGACTACACTTAACAGGAGAAAATCCCCCCAAAATAATAAAATTCCCTACCCTATACTAAATTACAAAAGTAATCAGCTCTTTTACCAGCCCTTAAAAGGGCTTTTTGTGGGGCATTGCCCCAAAGTAATCAGCTCTTTTACCTGTAAAATAAAATACAAGACCCCCCCAACATTACAACCCACCACCCACACACCCCTACTCTAAAACCCACCCGATCCCCCCTTAAAAAAACCTAACACTACCCCATTGAAGCTCACCCTACCTGGAGCCGTGTTCACCCAGCCGGCACCAATGGGCCAGAAGTGGACATCCGGAGCGGCAGAAGTCTTCATCCGATCGGGGCAGAAGAGGTCCTCCAAGCGGCAGATGTCTTCATCCAAGCGGCATCTTCTATCTTGAATCAACCGGAGTGGAGCAGAGCTATCTTGAATCCAGCCGACGCGGAGCCATCCTCTTCTTCCGATGTCCTAACAGTGAATGAAGGATCCTTTAAATGACGTCATCCAAGATGGCGTCCATCGAATTCCGATTGGCTGATAGGATTCTATCAGCCAATCAGAATTAAGGTAGGAAAAATCTGATTGGCTAATGTAATCAGCCAATCGGATTGAAGTTCAATCCGATTGGCTGATTGGATCAGTCAATAGAATGCGAGGTCAATTCTATTGGCTGATCCAATCAGATTGAACTTCAATCCGATTGGCTGATTACATCAGCCAATCGGATTTTTCCTACCTTAATTCCGATTGGCTGATAGAATCATATCAGCCAATCGGAATTCAAGGGACGCCATCTTGGATGACGTCATTTAAAGGAACCTTCATTCGTTGTTAGGACATCGGAAGAAGAGGATGGCTCCGCGTCGGCTGGATTCAAGATGGCTCCGCTCCTGTTGATTGAAAATAGAAGATGCCGCTTGGATGAAGACATCAGCCGCTTGAAGGATGTCCACTTCTGGCCCATCGGTGCCCGGCTGGGTGAACACGGCTCCAGGTAGGGTGATCTTCAATGGGGTAGTGTTTGGGTTTTTTAAGGGGGGATCGGGTGGGTTTTAGAGTAAGGGTGTGTGGGTGGTGGGTTGTAATGTTGGGGGGGGTCTTGTATTTTATTTTACAGGTAAAAGAGCTGATTACTTTGGGGCAATGCCCCGCAAAAAGCCCTTTTAAGGGCTGGTAAAAGAGCGGATTACTTTTGTAATTTAGTATAGGGTAGGGAATTTTATTATTTTGGGGGGCTTTTTTATTTTATTAGGGGGCTTAGATTAGGTGTAATTAGATTAAAATTCTTGTATTATTTTTTTATTTTTTGTAATTTAGTTTTTGTTTGTTTTTTTGAAATATAGTTTAGTTTATTTAAAGGGACACTGTACCCAAATTTTTTCTTTCATGATTCAGATAGAGCATGCAAATTTAAGCAACTTTCTAATTTACTCCTATTATCAATTTTTCTTCGTTCTCTTGCTATCTTTACATAAAAAGATGGCATCTAAGCTTTTTTCTAGGTTCAGAACTCTGGACAGCAGTTTTTGATTGGTGGATGCATTTATCCACCAATCAGCAAGGACAACCTAGGTTGTTCACCAAAAATGGGTCTAAACTTACATTCTTGCATTTCAAATAAAGATACCAAGAGAATAAAGAACATTTGAAAATAGGAATAAATTAGAAAGTTGCTTAAAATTGCATGCTCTATCTGAATCACAAAAGAAAAAATTTGGGTATAGTGTCCCTTTAATTGTATTTTAGTTTAGATAATTGTAGTTAATTTATTTAATTAATTTATTGATAGTGTAGTGTTGTATTTGTAACTTAGGTTAGGATTTATTTTACAGGTAATTTTGTAATTATTTTAACTAGGTAGCTATTAAATAGTTATTAACTATTTAACAGCTATTGTACCTAGTAAAAATAAATACAAAGTTGCCTGTAAAATAAATATAAATCCTAAAATAGCTACAATGTAACTATTAGTTATATTGTAGCTATCTTATGGTTTATTTTATAGGTAAGTATTTATTTTTAAATAGGAATAATTTATTTCATTATAGTAAATTTATTTAGTTTTATTTAAATTATATTTAACTTAGGGGGGTGTTAGGGTTAGACTTAGGTTTAGGGGTTAATAACTTTATTATAGTAGCAGCGACGTTGGGGGCGGCAGATTAGGGGTTAATAATTGTAGGTAGGTTGCAGCGACGTTGGGGGGCAGATTAGGGGTTAATACAATTTATTATAGTGTTTGCAAGGCGGGATTACAGCAGTTTAGGGGTTAATACATTTATTATAGTGGTCGGCAATGTCCGGTCGGCAGATTAGGGGTTAATAAGTGTAGGTAGGTGGCGGTGACATTGGGGGCTGCAGATTAGGGGTTAATAAATATAATATAGGTGTTGGCGATGTTAGGGACAGCAGATTAGGGGTTCATAGGGATAATGTAGGTGGTGGCGATGTCCGGTCGGCAGATTAGGGGTTAAATTTTTTATTATAGTGTTTGCGATGTGGGGGGGCCTCGGTTTAGGGGTTCATAGGTAGTTTATGGTTGTTAGTGTACTTTGTAGCACTGTAGTTAAGAGCTTTATGTTCCGGAGTTAGCCCATAAAACTCTTAACTACTGACTTTTAAATGCGGTAGGATACTTTTAAAAAGATAGGATACGCAATTGACGTAAGGGGATTTGCGGTAGCCAAAAGTCGCGGAAGAAAAGTGAGCGGTAGACCCTTTCCTGCCTGACTCGTAATACCAGCGGGTGTTAAAAAGCAGCGTTAGGACCCCTTAACGCTGCTTTTTAAGGCTAACGCAGAACTTGTAATCTAGGTGAATGATAGCAAGAGAAGTAAGAAAAATTGATAATAGGAGTAAATTAGAAAGTTGCTTAAAATTGCATGCTCTATCTGAATCAAGAAAGAAAAAAATTGCGTTCAGTGTCCCTTTAATACTGCTTAAGAAAATAAAATTAGCACTTACCTCAATAAAATCTGCCTGGCAGCAAGGCAGCTCACTAGGTTTGAGAGGTCCTTTCCCTCACATGGACCTGTGGAATAATAATAATAAGGGCAGCACTTTTATTTAAATATGAGGGAGGCGCAGCCGCAGTGAGAATAATGTCCCACAACATCCCCTTGCTTAAAAGCCACCAATGTTCTACTGAAGAGACTGAAATGGACTACAGCTACACCCTGGAGTAAAAACAGCACATACTTGTACTGCAAATAAAATAAAAAAATCTTGATTGAAGAATCTTTTCAGACACCTAACTTTACCACTTCCTTACTCTAATGTAGACAAAGAGAATGACTGGGGTTGGAAGGAAGGAGGTTATATTTAACAGCTGTGCTGGGTGCTCTTTGCCACCTTCTGCTGAGCAGGAGTGATATTCCCAATAGTAATTAGATGATCCGTGGACTCACCGTGTCATTAGAAAGAAATATATTTTACAAGACAATGTTTTACAGGGGTTAAATACACAGTAAAATACGGATTTTATAAAAAAAAATGCTATGATAATCTACAGACAAAAGATTTATGTTTACAAACCTGAAGTTTATTTGATGTTAATGGAACATTGTATCTGTACACTGAATGTATGATATCTTTCCAAGAAAATGAAATCTTAATAAATACATAAAAAAAAAAAAAAAAAACGCTCTGAAGACACAGATTATATTTTTTACAGTAAAATGCCACTCTCTTTAAAGTATTTTTTTATTTGTTGCATGGTGAAATCCCACAAGGCTATGGTAAAATCCCACAAGGTTATGGTGAAATCCCACAAGATTACAGTGAAATCCCACAAGGATATGGTGAAATCCCAAAAGATTATACTTAAATCTCACAAGGTTATGGTGAAATCACACAAGATTATAGTGAAATCCCACAAGGCTATGGTAAAATACCACAAGGTAATTGTGATGGATACCGGCTACACTGACTGGGTAGCTCCGCCAAAGGGTCCTGCTACCTCCCTGGAGCCTGCAGCTGTATAGCTGGAAAGTAATTATAACCAGACCCCACCCAAATAACCAGACAAGACCAGTATTCAGGTGAAACAAGAACATACTTTATTGTGAAACACACACTGCTTATATACACATTCAGAGCCTTATCTGATCCCAAGATCTCCCGTCATTCCCGCCCCTCCAGACAGTCCGGCGCCTCCATAGGAGCTACAGTCCAATAGAGCCCCCACAGTACCTAGGTTGCGGTTTCGGGGTGATCCTGGGGAAGGAGCGGCACTTCCAGGGTGTCATTGGAAAGCTCTCGGTCCCCAGATGCCACAGTCCAATGATCTGTTACTGGGGACCAGAGTTACAGCCTTGGAAAGATATGGAAGTGGGGGTGTCCAAAACCCCTGGTTCCCAAGGGAGCTCCCTTCCGGAAATCACCCCACCTCTGGTCCTCCCTAGGGGCTACCAATACCCCAAAGAGCGGAGCTCTGGGGCAAAGGGCCGCTGGAACGACCTGGGGTAAAGGTTAACGGGTGTCCGGAGTGATGCAGCCGACCGGCAATTCCAGGAGCCCGGCCAGCCGGAGAGGAGTAAGGCGGTCAAAGATCAGCTTGCGGCCGGCTGGCAGTTCCAAGAGCGCAGCCAGCCGAGAAGGGTTTTCCCGGTCAGGGATCAGCTCTTTTGTGAGGAGGTACAAACAACAAAACAGGCAATAGGAATAGTCTGGGAGATTGCGTGAGCCATGAAAATGCCAAATCCAATATAATAATTTGTGTGCCAGTAAATAGGGGGGTGGCCTTGCCAGTCTGGTATCCTTGACATTGCTCCCCCCTAGTCCGGCAGACCCGGCTAGACCCCAACGGGTCGGCTTGGGGCTGTCCGGTGGTGGCTCTCCAATTGTAGGTTTCCGGGAGAGGTCATCCCATCTCCCCTGGGTACGTGACAGCACTGTGTTGCCGGGAGAGGTCATCCCATCTCCCCTGAGTACGTGGCAGCACTGTTGCAACCTGCTGGCATTCATCCCCTGCACCCTGGGGCACAGGGATATTCACATAACGCCATGTCCCATCACTCAGTTGCCAAAATAGGTTTCCAACTCAGGCTCCAGAACATGTTGCCTCCCACAAGTCACAGTCAGGACGCCGGGCTCTCCCATTAAAGGCATCTGCCGCTGGAGAGAGAGGCCGATTGCCCCATCTCCCTGCCGCTGGGGAGAAGGCAGAGTAGCTGGGGCTGCTGCAGCCCAAGGTTGGAGACCTGGGCAGACTGCCCAGCATTCCTGGAGTTCCCAGATGGGGACTGTAATCTCAATCGCCCCCATTGGAAAATCCTACTGGACGGGTAAAGGACAGAGATCACGCCAAGCTGCTGGGGAGAGAGACCAGCTGTCTCTTCTCCCTGGAAGGGGTTCTGCCGCTGGGAAGAGAGACCAGCTACCTACTCTCCCTAGAAGGGGTTCAGCCGGTGGTGAGAGAGACCGACTGTCTCCGCTCCCTGGAAGAGGTTTGGTTGCTGGGGAGGGAGCTTTCACCTGAATACTAGTCTGTCTAGTTATTTGGGTGGGCTTTTGCTAGAATTGCTTTCTCTGCTACATAGTCGCAGGTTCCAGGTATCCCGCTAGAGGCTTTCGTCGATGGTTAAGGAGAGATACACCAGGATCATCTCTTCTTGGAACAAAGTGGAGAAACTGCAAGTATGAAAAAAAAAACAGAAAAAGGCACTCTATTGGTGCAGAAGATCACAACAATTGTTGGAAATTGTATCAATACATCCCTCAACAGAATGATAATCACAAAAGTGGCACACTATATTGCAGTGCAAGTCAAACAAGCTGGGTTAATATGAGCCCACCAGATAGCTCACTCAGGCAAACAGGTACCTGATCCACAGTTGAAATAAAATTACAAAAAAACACTCACAGTTTTAAATAAAAACCAAAATAACCTCTATGCACTGCCTGAGGAAAGAGTGCCATAGGAACTTTGAAACGCGTTGCAGATTATATTCAAGTTTTAAATATATATTTTTGCTCCAACAAATAGTCCTCTATGCATAGAAGTTATTTTGGTTTTTATTTAAAACTGAGTGTTTTTTTTACTTTTATTTCAACTGTGGATCTGGTACCTGTTTGCCTGAGTGAGCTAGCTGGTGGGCTCATATTAACCCAGCTTGTATGACTTGCACTGCAATATAGTGCACCACTTTTGTGAGTATATTCTTTGGAGGGTCTTTACATTTTTCTCTATTTTGTAGTGATTTCATGCACTATTGGAGTACCATTCCCCCTCCCTCCTTGCATTTTATTTTACAGCAACCATTGGTATATCCATGATTTGGAGTGAGCCAGCTAGTGAGCACTGATCTATCCAGCCTGCTTGACTTGCACTGCCAAATAGTGCAACGCTTTAATGAGTATCATTCTGTAGAGTGATGTATTGATACAATTTCCAAAATTTTTGTGATCTTCTGCACCATTGGAGGGACTTTTTCTGTTTTTTTTCATACTCTGGAGGCTTTTCATACCATCCCCTCTGAAAGCCGAGCTAACTACGACCTGGTGAAGGAGCGCATCCTTGCCCGCTATGACTCACGCCGGAGTCACACCTGCTGACATTCAGAGAACTCCAGAGACAAGAGGGGCAGCCATATACCGAGTGGGCACACCGATTAGCCTGGTCCTTGGACTCTTGGCTCACTGGTTGCCACATAACCACCCTGGGCGAAATGGTGCAGCTCATTCTTTTGGAGCAATTCTATAACCGCACCCCGGCCGAGATAAGGGACTGGGTTAAGGACATACAACTCACAACAGCCGACCAAGCAGCCGCCCTGGCTGATCAGTATGTGGATGCCCGGTGTCAGGCTGCCCCAGAACAACAGCCTGCCCCCCGCTCCGCTTTGACCCCTGCTCTTCTCCCAGCAGTTCTCCAGCCACCCCAGGCCCGACCAACCCCTGTTTCCCTGGCCAGGGCCAATAATCCTCGGGGGTGTTATGCCTGCGGGCAACCCGGACACATTCGGCAGTACTGCCCGACCCAGGTCCCAAGAACCCCCTCAGGCACAGCCACCAAGAAACCACTTTCCGGCACAGTGGGTAAGAGCTCTGGCCGGGAGCTATCAAGCTGCAGCCCACTGCCTGTATACAGAGGGCGCGACCCACTATGGTGACTGGGCCAAGGAAGAAGTTGGGGTTCTGCAGGAGGTACACACAGGGACTGGAGATAACCACCAGCACCATTGCCAGAACGTCTGGGTCAATGGGCAGGCGGCCCAGGGATTACGGGATACTGGAGCCACCATCACTTTGATCCAGCCCCACCTAGCCCCTGCCTCTAGCCACACTGGGAGGACCCTTGCTGTTCGAGTGGCTGTAGGTGCTGTATTACAGATCCCCATGGCACAGGTGCACCTGAATTGGGGTGCCGGCTCCCGTACCGTAAAGGTGGGAATCATGCCCCAACTACCTGCCGAGGTCCTTTTGGGGAACGATCTCGGCCACCTTGCCTCTGCATTTGTGGGGAATAACTCTCCGGATACCTTTCCCGTGACCACCTGCTAGCAGGCCAGATGTAAAGCCACCACTCCCGTTCTGGGGATCTAGGTAAGACCCTCCGCCTCGACCCCTACCCTACCCAACTCTCATGGGCATCCCCTACTGACTTCGCCAAGGAGACCCTTAGCGACCCGTCCCTAGCTCCTTACTGTGACCGAGTAGGGTCGCTGTAGATATCATTGGTCCCTTGGCCTGACCCAGTCCCAGAGGGAAGAAATACATCCTTACAGTGGTCGACTATGACACTCGGTACCTGGAGGCAATCCCTTTGGCTAATATCCAGGCGGATAGAGTGGCAGATGCAATGCTCCGGATATTCACCAGGGTAGGCTGAAGTGATCTCTGACCAGCGAACCCAGTTCACTGCGGAGATCACCCAACAGCTATGGGACCTGTGCGGGATTAAACCTCTGTACAGTGCTCCATATCACCCCCAAACTAATGGGTTATGTGAAAGGTTCAACGGGACCCTAAAGCAGTTGCTTAGGACGTTCCCTGCCTCTCACAAGGATTGGGAACGATACCTGCCGCACCTCCTCTTTGCATACAGAGAGGTGCCCCAGGAATCCAATAGGTTCTCCCTTTTTGAATTGTTGTATGGCCGGAAAATAAGAGGACCCTAGACTTGTTGAAAGGGATCCACGGGGGAGGACGGACACTCCGTTGTGGAGTACGTTCTAAACTTTAGGGACCGACTGAAGGACCTCGCCGCGAGAGTGCAATAGGGTCTTCAGGTCGCTCAAAGTAGGCAGAAGCGGTGGTATGACCGGAATGCCAGCAACCGGAACCTGACAGTATGGCAGAAGCCTCTCAAGACAGATAGGTTACAGGCCTCTTGGCAAGGACCCTACCGAGTAGTGGAACAGGTGAATGACATCACCTACCTGGTAGCCAAATGTTCAGATGAACGGGTTCACCGGACCTTCTATGTGAACATGCTCAAGGCCTACTTAGAAAGGGCAAGAGATGTGGGCCGCCATCTATGCTCCGGCTGTGAAAGACTCTGTGAGGCTCCCTATGCCGGAGCTCCCCGGCCAAAATGACACCCCTCAAGGAATAGCCGACATAACCCTGGATGAGAGGTTAGGGGCTAGCCAGAGGGGGCAGACCCAGTAAGTACAGGAAGACAGGCAAGATATGTTCTCCACTGTCCCTGGGTACACCACTGCGGCAATACACCAAGTGGAGCCCCCGGGACAGGCTTCCCTACGACAGGCAGCATACCGGGTTCCTTAGGCAGTCAGAGATAGTATGCACCGGGGTGTTGTTGAACTGTCCAACAGTCCCTGGTCCTTCCCGGTGGTGCTAGTCCCCAAGAGAGATGGGTCCACCCGGTTCTGCATAGATTACCACAGGCTTAATTACAGGATTACGACCAATGCCTACCCCATGCCCCGAGTTGATGATCTCTTAGACAGAATCGCCCGTGGCCACTTTCTCACCACCCTCGACCTCTGCAAGGGATACTGGCAGATCCCTTTAGACCCATCATCTGTCCCTAATTTAGCCTTCATCACCCGCTTCGGCCTCTATCAGTTCAAGCTCATGCCGTTTGGGACGAAGAATGCTCCGGCCACCTTCCAGAGGATGGTGGATTACCTCCTAGATGGTCTCTAGGACTATACCTGGATGACATTGCCATCTATAGCGACACCTGAGAGGACCATTTGGTCCACCTGGAGGTTGTGCTAGATCGCATCAGGGCTGCCGGTTGACCGTAAAACCTGACAAGTGTACTATCGGACGCTCGGAGGTCTAGTACCTGGGCCACCAGGTGGGCTGCAGGAAGCAGTGACCAGAACTGGCCAAAGTTGAGGCCATGGTCAACTGGTCCACTCCCAAACCAAGACCCAAGTCCTAGCCTTCCTAGGGACCGCAGGGTACTATAAAAAAGTTGTCCCTAACTACAGTGCCCTGGCCAAACCCCTGACCGACCTGACCCGTAAACGGCTTCCCTGACAAGTCCTATGGCCCCGGAGTGTGAAACCGCCTTCCAGAGCCTTAAATATGCCCTAATCTCTGACCCTGTCTTGGCTGCTCCTGATCAAACCAAATGTTTTTGTGTCCACACAGATGCCTCCATGCTCGGGTTGGGAGCAGTGTTAAGCCAGAAGGACAACGAAGGGCAAGAACACCCCATAGCATACCTCAGCAGGAATCTGTTACCCAGGGAAGTAGGCTATGAGCGGTGGAGAAAGAGTGTCTGGCCCTGTGGATCCTGAAGAAGCTACGGCCCTACCTCTATGGTAGGCCCTTCCCCCTCCTCACAGACCACAATCCCCTTGTATGGCTTAACAGAGTGTCCGGGGACAATGAACGATTGCTGCAGTGGAGTTTAGCCCTGCAGCCCTTTAACTTTGACATTCAGTACAGGATGACTGAAATGGCAGGCATAAACTCCTTGGACAGCCCCAGGCCGTTCCGTGTGTGGATCTAGCCAGGTCTTCCAAACTGGAAGGGGGGGGGGGTTGTAATAGATACCGGGCTGCAGGGGTTAAACCTCTACCCCTCATCACTTTGTGTTTCTCCCCGGATTTGAGTGATTGGGAGCATTTGCGATCTCCCAGACCTTCCTGTTGTTGTATTTTTATGTTTGAACCTCATCTTGGAAGAGCTGGTCTCTGACCGCCCCATCCCTCTTTGGCCAGCCGGGCCCATGGAACTACAGGTTGGTCACAACAGATGGGATTCCCGGTGTGTCCTTTAACCCAGGTCGTTCCAGCGGCTCCTTGTTCCAGACCTCCACTCTTTTGGGGATTGGTCCCCTGTGGGAAGGGCAAGAGGCAGGTTGATTGCCGGAGGGGAGCTCCCTTGGGAACTGGGGGTCCCGGACCCCCCTTTAAAACTCTTTTCCCAGGGACCTCCCCGGTGTAGGTTTGATCACCTACAGCCCCAGGCCCCAGCCATGAATCATGTCGCTTTTTGGACTATAGCAGCTGGGGACCAAGGGCTTTCCAACGACACCCTGGAAGTGACACCGCTCCCCCAGGATCACTCTGAACAGACCATTCATATACTACCGGACACTGGCAGGACCTGGGGCTCTAAGGAGGTGCCAGTCTGTCTGGAGGGGTGTAAATGGTGGGAGATTTGAGGGACTGATAAGGCTCTTATCAAGATGAGTTTGTGTATAAATGTTGTGTGTTTTTACAAATAAAGTGTTCTCCATGCTTTCACCTGAATACTAGTCTGTCTAGTTATTTGGGTGGGCTTCTGCTAGAATTGCTTTCTCCACTACATAGCGGCAGATTCCAGGTATCGGGAGGACCCTTTGGCAGAGCTACCCAGTCGGGGTAGCCGGAATCCATCACAGGGTGATCCCGGGGAAGCGGCGGCACTTCTAGGGTGTCCAAAACCGGAGTTACAGCCTTGGAAAGATATGGTGGATGTCCAAACGCCCGGTTCCCAAGGGAGCTCCCTTCCGACAATCACCCCACCTCTGGTCCTCCCTAGGGGCTACCAATACCCAAAGGAGCTGAGCTCTGGAGCAAAGGGCCGCTAGAGCGACCTGGGGTAAAGGTTAGCAGGTGTCCGGTGTGATGCAGCCGACCGTCAGTTCCAGGAGCCCAGCCAGCCGGAGAGGGGTAAGGCGGTCAGAGACCAGCTTGCGGCCAGCCGGCAGTTCCAGGAGCTCAACCAGCCGAGAAGGGTTTTCCCGGTCAGGGATCAGCTCTTTTGTGAGGAGGTACAAACAACAAAACAGGCAATAGGAAGAGTTTTTTTCACCATACAGAAATAAATGAAAAGAGTAACTGAATGGTGACTGCTCACACAGCACTTGATCTAAGTTTTAAATACACAAAAACTTTAATATACATCATAAATCTTCTTTTTTGCAGCTCCATCAAGGATAACTGAGAATGTATGTTGAGTAATGTGTTTTAAGAAAAAAAAATATTGTTTCTATGCTTGTCAGGTTTCCCTGTCCACAAATAGCTGTGAGATTTGTCTCTATTCAGCCAGTAAACAATCTGTCCCTAGGGATGAGTACAGATATCTAGATAATCTAGACGTGAAGCTTGGGATATTGAAACCAATAAAAGGTAAGTTCTATTGCAGAAATATGGCTTTCACATTTTTGCAAGGGCTTACAGGCTGAGCCTTTAAAAGGAGGAATCCTGCCTATATCATTGCAGGTTCTGTATTGATAGGTGCTATGTTCTAACCATGGTTACTACTATATATGCATACATTCCCATGTGAAGTGCTGTGGATGCATTGTGCACAAACATGTACTTCCTGTTATATAAAAGCTGCTTTTATAGAGGCTGCTGCAGGACGCAAGATCGGTTAAGAGGTTCTATGCTGCCCTAACGGCGTTAAAGCCCAGTGCAGTTAGGACGGCATAGAACATCCTAAGGGCATTAAGGGGTTAACATGCAATGGGGTTAATTACATAGTAGAAGTACTGCTTGGGACCTGCAGAGCACTGCTGGTCCTGAGCCAAAAACTGTGCTAGTCGCATGTACCAGATGCGTAACTAGCGGTGCTGATTGGATCAGCAGTGTTCTGCTGGTCCCAAGCAATACTTTTACTTTACCTCTTTGCTGGGGTTAAACACAAAGGTGTAGGGTCGCTAGTATTAAAATTACATGCTCTATGAATTAGAGTATGTCATTTTTTACTATAACAGACCTTTAAGGGGACACCTAATTATAAGAATATTTTGCAGTTTTTCAGTAAACGTACATGGTGAGTTTGAAAATATTTGGAAAGCGTTTTTCAATTGCCAAACTCCAACCAACACTTGTGAAGAGGAGCAAATCCAGACTTGTTACACAAGTATACAAGGTTAGACACAGTCATTATGTTTAAAAAAAATCATCATTGTTTTGCAGTAATCGCTACAGAAGAATATTATGTACAAATATGAGACAGGGCTAGCCGTGCACTATCAGTTCTCAGAATAGGAAAACTCCCTGCAACAAGGAATAGTAGTTGCACTAAAGTAAGTAAAAACACTTTCCTCATTCTTTTTTTCACACAAATTACTGGAAAAGAGAAAAAAAATATTAAAAGTATATTGTAAAGTTGTTTCACAACATATACTCATTTTATTTTACATATTTATAGTGCTTACTGTCCCTTTAAATCTTGTGAGACAGTTAATTTGTTAGATAATTTATAACTGTCAGTAACTGACCTCATCAGAGGATGTGCATGAAACTGTCCCAGATACTGTGTGATTGTCATGGTGTGTAAGGTCTTCCTGTTGTCCCCAACAGCTACCACATCACTCAAATGTTCTGGTGTGCAAGAACTGCTCCTGATCCATCAAATATACCCAAACCATGCCCAGCTATACCCATGACACCCCTATAGCCCTGCCATTCTTGTCGCTGCTCCGCCTACATACACCCAAACCATGCCCAGCTGTACCCATGACACCCCTACAGTCCTGCCCTTCTTGTCACTGCTCCACCTTCATACACTCAAACCATACCCAGCTGTACCCATGACACCCCTATAGCCCTGCCATTCTTGTCACTGCTCCACCTACATACACCAAAACCATGCCCAGCTGTACCCATGACACCCCTACAGTCCTGCCCCTCTTGTCACTGATGCACCTACTATACACCAAAACCATGCCCAGCTATACCCATGACACCCCTATAGCCCTGCCCTTCTTGTCACTGATGCACCTACATACACCCAAACCATGCCCAGCTTTACCCATGGCACCTCTACAGTCCTGCCCCTCTTGTCACTGATGCACCTACATATACCCAAACCATGCCCAGCTGTATCCATGACACCCCTACAGTCCTGCCCCTCTTGTCACTGATGCACCTACATATACCCAAACCATGCCCAGCTATACCCATGACACCCCTACAGTCCTGCCCCTCTTGTCACTGATGCACCTACATACACCCAAACCATGCCCAGCTATACCCATGACACCCCTATAGCCCTGCCCTTCTTGTCACTGATGCACCTACATATAACCAAACCATTCCCAGCTATACCCATGACACCCCTACAGTCCTGCCCCTCTTGTCACTGATGCACCTACATACACCCAAACCATGCCCAGCTATACCCATGACACCCCTACAGTCCTGCCCTTCTTGTCAATGCTCCACCTACATATACCCAAACCATGCCCAGCTGTACCCATGGCACCGCTACAGTCCTACCCATCTTGTCCCTGCTCCATCTACATTTACCCAAATCCTGCCCAGCTGTACCCATGGCACCCCTAAAGTCCCACCCCTTTGTCACTGCTCCACCAACATATACCCAAACCATGCCCAGCTGTACCCATGGCACCCCTACAGTCCTGCCCCTCTTGTCACTGCTCCACCTACATTTACCCAAACCGTACCCGGCTGTACCTATGGCACCTATACAGTCCTGCCCCTCTTGTCAATGCTCCATCTACATGAACCCAAACCATGCACAGCTGTACCCATGGCACTGCTACAGTCCTGCCCCTCTTATCACTGCTCCACCTACATATACCCAAGGCACCCCTACAGTCCTCCCCATGTCATGCCCCCGCTCCACCAACATATGCCTAAACCATTCACAGCTCTAGCCATGGCACACCTACAGTCATGCGTCTCTTGTCACTGCTGCACCTACAGTACATACAGTATACCCAATCCAGCCCATGCCCAGCTGTACGCATGATACCCCTACAGACCTGCCCCTCTTGTCACTGCTCCACCAACATATACTCAAACCATTCCCAGCTTTACCCATGGCATACCTACAGTCCTGTCCCTCTAGTCACTTCTGCATCTACATACAGTATACGCAACCCAGCCCATGCCCAGCTTTAATCCTGGCAAACCTAAAGTCATACGTCTCTTGTAACTGCTGCACCTACATACAGTATACCCAGCCCATGCCCAGCTCTAATCATGGCACACCTACAGCCCTGACCCTCCTGTCATTGCTGCACCTACATACAGTATACCCAACCCATGCCCACCTCCAATCATGGCACACCTACAATTATGCCCCTCCTGTCACTGCTGCACATACATACAGTATACCCAACCCAGCCCATGCCCAACTCCAATCATGGCACACCTACAATTATGCCCCTCCTGTCACTGCTGCACATACATACAGTATACCCAACCCAGCCCATGCCCAGCTCTAATCATGGCACACTTACAATCATGCCCCTCCTGTCACTGCTGCATCTACATACAGTATACCCAACCCATGCCCACCTCCAATCATGGCACACCTACAA